>NW_011889448.1:192935-326216 GCF_000151845.1 Pteropus vampyrus | reverse complement strand
AAGTTTCACTATAAAGGATCTTAAACAGATCTTATAGAAATTTTAACTGCTCCTGCCTGTATTTTGCCTCTTTTTATCCTTTTGCAGTGTGGTAGGTGAAGTGTTCAGTGCTATCAGTCATTAATAATCTCTTTCACTAAAGTGTTTGGAGTTTATCCTATTAATTTTAATTTTATTTTTATTATATTTTGGCTCCCCATATTTCGATTTGACTCTTTTTCATATCCATCTTGTTTTATGTATACAGCTTCTTATTTAATATGTTCTTGTTCTTTTTATGAATGTTATGTCCTCATGCCTTTGAGCATCCCAACCTTGCTTATTTTAAAACAATCATCTAACTATTCTATAATATTTACATCATCAGAAAATAATTTCTGTTCTGATGTTTATTTTCTTGGCTCTTCCTTAGCATTAGATTTCTTCATGCATTTTAGAATCATGGATCACAGGCTTATCCAAGGGGAACATAATTTTTTTTTGCCTTTCATTATTGTCTCTTTCTTCCTCTAGGCTCCTTCCTCCCTGAAAAGTTATGACACTACTTCTAAGAATGTCCTGGGGCCATTGGTTGGGAAGCAGCTCTCATAATGAAGGTTTAGGGCCTCTTCCTTGATAGGGATACAAGGATATACAGAACTGGTAGTGAGCCTCAGACAGCCCTGTCCTGAGGCTATGTCTTGTCCTCAGGCTTACATTGCCTGGCAGGTCCATATAAGTTGTAGCCCCAGGCAGTAGTTGTCAGTATTTTTCACCCTACTTTTATGACTCTGGTTTTAAGCAGTGAGACCAACTCTGGTTTTCCATTTCACATGCAAGCCTTCTAGTCCTTTTTCTAAAAGAGGTAAACTTATATCCCCCACCGCCTGCTTTGAAATGTGGATCTTCAGCCCTATTTACAATTCCAGCCTTCCGTTTTGTCTCTAGTCTACAAAGGTGTTTATCTTATCTAAATATTCTTGATTCTTTATTTTTATAATTTATCTAGCATTGCCAAGTTTGTAGAGCAGTAGGGGGTACATCAAAGAAGGAATATAGTATGCCATTTTTACTGGTGTCTCTTGGTCCATTTTAACTACATATCCTGTTAGTGTTTTGCCAAATTAACTAATAAAAGAAATCTAGCCACTTTCAAGTGGAAAAGGTTGTGAAGTTTCTACAGATTGACATGTATAGATTATAATCACTAAATTTATTTTTGCTCTGTTCTAAGATGCTCAGCATCTAAAGAGTTATGTAAAATTTTCCAATTGTTAACTAGTTAAAGATACTGGAACCGGTTCCTCCTCATCAACTATCACTGAGAAGAGTCTTGGTCTCTACATTTTAGGATTAGTTAAGTAATTTTCTATGTCCTCATCTGCCAGAGTTAATATACCCTCACCAAATATTAAATTGTTGGATCTTTATATCTTTGCTTAAAAATGAACATATTCCTAAGTAAAACTACTGTGAAGACTTAAAATATTGTGTTTTGTAGAGCGTTTAAACCGAAGGCTTTATTTGAAAATTATATCTACAAGGAAAACATTTCTAGTATAAGCAACACTTTATTAATCTAAAGCAAAACATTAGCCAGTTATCTAATTTGTAGGTAAGGCTGCATCCTTATGCTTAGATAAATCAGCAGTTGGCCAAATGAACTAAAACTATATTAATGGATTCATTCACTGCCCTGGATCTTAGCTGAGAAGTTTCCTTAAAACACCTCACTCAGGCACCTGACCACAGATGGAGAATCCCATGTCTCCAGACAGTCAGCAGGGTCCTGCTCCCTTTGTGTTCCCACCTGCTAAGATTCCAAGGGGATGAGTCTTACTCAGCTTGTCTGCTACTGATTTTGCTTCATGCCTGGGTGAGGACTTTGAGCCCTCTTCTCTTTTCCAGTGATTCTTTTTTCCATCACTGCATATCAGATCTTCACTGTTCAGGTCATATCCACGGTCTGTGCCCTTACTCAGCTGGGTCCATGTTAGACTTGAAGCTTTCTCATTGCTCCTGTTTCTCTCTTACCTTTGCCAACTATTGGCCTCTCTTGTTTCCCCCATCATGCCAGCTCTGAAGATGGACCATTTGGCAATCTATGTCCCTGTCTTACATTGCATCCCATAGAAGGAAACCCTTAGGAATTTGAGGGTATGTAGTTTATTTGGTAATTGATCACTGGAAGCAGCATTGTGGGAATGAGACATGTCATAGGAAGGGGAGGAAGCTGAAGAACATATGCGTTATTAGAGGGTCAGTGCTATGTGCTGCTGTGGCTCACTTTTGCTGGGGACCTCTGGAAGCCAGGATAGAACATGTCTCAGATATCCCCCTCCTTTTACAAAGGCAAGTTGTATCTGGTATTTATCCTCTGGTTCCCATTCGTCATTGCTAACGACTGCCCCCTAGGAATATTAACTTTCTAAGGGCATTAACTTACACATGTGTAAAAGAAAGCCCTTAGAAATTTGTAGTGGGACATGGTTGTCAGTTCCTGAACAATGAGTGTTGAGGGAGTATGGGGGAGATACTAACAGGCTAACGAATTATTCTGATCCCCTAATACTGATGCAGAAACTTTTGGCATCTGTCTAACAGATGAGGCCATCCTTACTCCTTGTATAAACTATCCAAGCAGTGGTATTTTTCAGACACCAAGAAAGGGTTCATCTAAAGTTATTTGCCTCATTCGTGCTTAGGATTTTCTCCTTACCAATTTGTTTATGTTATGCATCATATCTTTCAAGAGGTAAATATCATTGGACTCTAGATCTGAGTCTTCAATATCCATGTTCACTCTCCTGCCTGACCCCACAGTCAACTGGATAAAGATCAGGGAAATGACGTTGGAAAATACCATCAGGTTCATTCTCTAGAAATTTGGCATTGGGATGAGAGAATCTATTTTGATATCGACTATTCAGTTAGGTAAATTTAGGAGCTGTGAGATGGCAATATATGTACCAATATATGATGAAAGACATCAATAAGGCCCAGTTTCAGATAGAGAAATAAGGCAAATATACAGAGAGACAAACTGGAGATGCTATGAAGTGTCTTGCTTACTAATACCATTCCAGTGGTTTGTTCAGATCTCTGGGAAGGTCTGTTTTGTTCATCCTTAGGTTTCATATGTTACGCCTGGATCCTTCTGACAGATTTCTCCTTTATACTTAAACCTCAGGCACTAATTCTTTACTCTGAATGAGTTTACCAGATGGATTTCCTTCCAGCTTTGTTTAAAGAGGGAATGCAGAAATACTGGTATATGGGTAAGGGATATAGAAGGTTCATGGCCTCCACATTTTACCACACCAAGGTCAGACAAAGCTGGGGTGAGATTATGAACTATATAATCAGATATATAGAGAAAAATACCCATGTAGTATCCTATTTATATACATTGAGAAAAATGCCTTTTAGTGAAGATTTATGGTATTTTCAGCCAAGATAATGTCAGTATTATACATAATATTCCTGCCTACAATTTCTGTTACAGTTACAAACACATTTTAAATATTTTTTAAATATACATTTTTAAAATTTCAAGGCAATTTTAGATTCACATGTAGTGGTAAAAATGAAGAAGTGAAATTTCGTATACCTTTTGCCTAGTTTCCCCCATGGTAACTTCTTGCAAAATTATAGTACAGTAATATAACAAAGATATTTACATTGATGTTTAAATGGGCAAGCTTATTTCATTTCCATTCTTACCCCTTTCTTAAACTCTGACAACCACTAATCTTTTCTTCATTTCTATAATTATATTATTTTAAGAATGTTATATATAAATGGAATCATGCAGTATGTGACTTTTGGGGATTGGCTTTTCTCACAGAAAACAATTCTCTGGAAATTCATCCAAGTTGCTGTGTGGTTCCGGTCCATGGCCTGTTAGGAACCAGGCCACACAGCAGGAGGTGAGTGGCTGGCAAGTGAGCGAGACTTCATCTGTATTTGCAGCTGCTCTCCAGCTCTAGCATCACCACCTCAGCTCCACCTCAGATCATCAGGCATGGGATTCTCAAAGGAGCATCAGTCCCTAGTGCCAAAAAGGTTGGGGATCGCTGCCATAGTATCCATATGCCGTAGTTTGCGTAACCGTTCTCCCATTGAGAGACAACTGGGTTGTTTTCAATTTAAACTATTGCAAATAAAGGTACTATGAACTTTATTGTACAAGTTTTTATGTCAACAGAAATCATTATTTCTCTAAAATGAATGTCCAGAACTGAAAATGCTTGGTTGTACAATAGTTGTAATTTTAGCTTTATAGGAGACAGACAAATTATTTCCAGAAAGGCTGTGCCATTTTACATTTCCATTGGCAATGTTTGCGTGATCTAGTTTCTCCATATCTTCACCAGCATTTTTGTTGCCACTATTGTTAATTATAACTATTCTGATAGGGTTATAGTATCTTGTAGTTTCAATTTGCATTTCTGTAAAGTCTAATGACTTTGAACATCTATTAATGTGCTTGTTTTGTCTCTGTCTTCTTCAATGAAATGCCTCTTAGTGTGTTTTAATGTTTTCTAATCAGATTAATTCTTTTTTGCTTGTTGATTTTTTACCATTTGAAGAGTTTTAATATATTGTAGGTAGTCTTCTGTGCAGATAGTCTTTTGGTCAAAATTATTTTCTTTCAGTTTGTAGCTTATGTTTTCATCCATTTAATATAATATTTCACAAAACAAAAGTTTGTAAATTTGATGAAGTCTAAGTTATCAGTGTTTTCTCTAATGGATTTCTTTAATGGATTGTGCTTTTAGTGGATTGCGCTGACCATGTCAAGTCTGGGAACTATTTGCTTAGCCCTAGATCCCAAAGATCCTCTCCTTTGTTTTTTCTAACTTACATATTTAAATCTGTAATCCATTTTGAGTTAATTTTTGTATATAATATGAGATTTAGGCCGAATTTCATTTTGTGTATTTGCCTCTGGATGTACAATTACTCTAGCATCACTTGTTGAAAAGATAATTTTTTCCTCAATTTAATTGCTTTTGCTTTTTTTTTGTCAAAAATTAGTTGAGCAGCAAGCATCTTCTATATTCTTTTTACAATAGCTCCAAGCAATTGTATTTAAATCATTGCTACAAACTTTGCAAAAATATGTTAGCTTTAGTGTTCTTTAAAAAATAATTGTTTCATCTTTCCTGACCATAAACTTACCCACCAAAGTAAAATAGCCAAATGCTTTGATTAAATGAAGCTTATAATCAAGTGCAATATCCATAATTCTGTAAAAAAGTCTTAGATTTGCCTCAATATTTATTTCCCTCTTAGATAGTCAGTAATTGCATTTCTTCTGCAATGACTTATACTGAAATAAGTTACTTAAGTGTCTTATTGCTGAGACAGATAAGAGTTAGTTGCTAATGAAATGTTAACTCCTTTTTAAGTAACTCCAAATAAATCAGCTGACCCATAAAAGATTCATCTTAAAGGAATTTTGTTTATTTTCTGCCTCTTCTATTCCTATGGACATGAAACATCTTCTGTATTTTACCTGTTTTCAGTCATTGAAATGCTGAGAGTCAGTAGCACCTGGCTTGTAATAGTATACTTTAATTTGGAGAGGTGACACATTTAATAATACATCAAGGCTATAATGTAAGTGACAGATACTTCTCAAAAGAAAAAATGATATTCAAGAAGGTCCTCTTGTGTAAAAATTAACCCCAGGAAACAAGGGTTTGCTCCATTTTAAAGATCAGGAAGGCAGTGCTGAAAAAAGCATTCTGAGATTTCCAAAGACAAACAAAACCTGTGACTTCTGCTTCATCCCTGGGGAATTAGTCACCTGCATGACTTTGTGTCTGGGACAACTGCTCAAAGAGGACTGTGCAAAACTTTAACAGAAGCAAAATGTCACATCTCAACAGATGTCTTGGTGGCTGGAATCTTCTCAAGGTCAAGATCACCTTCATATTTTGTATGCCTTTGTAGGATAGTCCGTTTCAGGTAGAAAATAGTTCCATCCAAAGTATAGTTTAGAAAAGGGGGGATGTACCTTTCTTCTGGGCCTGCATATGAATCTATGAAACAATAATTGAGTATACATGGGAAAATATTTCATAAAAAAAATTGAATAAGACATGTAGAAGACATTTATGTTTCTAAATCTCAGGGAAAAAAGTGATGACTATTAAGCAAATTCTTCCAATAATGGACAAATCTAGTAGTTAATTAAATGATTGTTTTTAAGGAGTTGTATAAGTTATGATGGCAACAAGAGATATATACAGACTGTTAATTGCTTTTAAATTGTTATCTTGTGTGTTTAAGAATGGAAAATTATGATTTATATGACTACGAAACTCAACATGTGGGCCATGAGAACTTGCCACTTCCATGTGGCATTTTATAATAAAAAGAGATGATACTAAATCTGCAGTTAAGCATCTCTTGTTCCTGGGCACAGCATTGAAAATTTATTGCCTATGTAGAACCTCCAGAAGTATGACCTGGTGACTTAGGAAAGTTTTTGTTCTCTGGGAACAAGGTTGCACACTTTGAAAGCAGCCTGTCCAGAAGTGTTAATTCAACAGGCCATTTTGACGGTTTTGCATATGTCATTTTTTAATTTCTATTTTAACAGATACATTTTTTAGTAAGTAAACAGATCTTAAGTATAAAGTTCGATGAATTTTTAAACTCATGAAACCAGCACTGACATTAAGATATAGAACATAGCTAGCACTCCTGGAAGCTCCCTTGTGCCCTCTCCTAGTTAATACTCTTCCAAATTGTTGGCTGTTTTTTTTTTTTAAGTTGGTATGAAAGGAATTTTACAGTTTGTCCTCTTTTATATTTGGCCTCCTTTTGCTCAGTATTATGTATGTGAGTTTCAGCCATGTATTTGTATAGATCAGTAGTTTATTATTTTTTATTGCTGTTATATCCCATTGTGTGAATATATCCTGTTGTATGAATATATCACATAAATTTATCCATTCACCTGTGGATGGACAGTTTTCTTTCCAGGTTTTGTCTGGGAAGTTGGTACACTTGTATACACATTTCTGTTGTATATATAACCAGGAGTGAAATTACTGGATCCTATGGTGTTTGTTCTTTAGCTTTATCAGTTTCTATTAAACAGTTTTCTAAAGTGATTTTACCAATTTACCTCCAACCAGCAAAGTGCAGAAGTTCCAGTTACTCTAAATCCTTGCCAGCACTTGGCATTGCCAGTCCTTTTAATTTTAACTATTCTGGTAGTAGTCTAGTGATATCTCATTGAGGTTTTCACTTGCATTTCCTGATGAATAATAATATTGAGCACCTTTTCATATATTAACAATCTGTGTTGAATGCAAATCTAATATAAAAAGTATCATAAAGTAGATGTTTTTATTTCACTTTATATATAAAAACAGCTGTCAATGTGCAAATTTCCCTAAAACCATTCATTATTATTTCAAATTATTAATCTTGAAGAAAAAAAAAAAACAGAATCAAGTTTTAAAAAGCCATGGGTTGGTGATAAGAAAGTACTCTAATTTCCAAGCTATATCTCAGGTAGCACTTCTCTGACCTTTTGCTTCTTATTCTGTGCCAATCATAGAAGGTCCAGAGTATAATGTCTGTCACAAACAATCAGAGAGGCACATTATCACACTAAGTAAATCAGTTATGTGTCAAAATGTGACAATTGTTAGAGTACTGTAAGAGTTTGGAGTTTAAGATAAGATTTTATAAGACATTTTGAGTGGCATTTTATTTGACACATAGGTATTTTATACTTTTTCTGAGTACTGGATCATAACTGCATATGAATTACTCATAATGTACATGAATATGTGTGCATAATATAGAGAAGTAGACATGTGGTACTATAAATGAACATTTATCTAAAAAGCTCTTTATTAAGTTAAGTTTCACAGTTCGTCGGAAGCATGTAAATGACAAAGAATATCCACATTTCTGAAAGCAAGAGACAGAGTCTCAGACTCAGGTCCTAAATGAAGAACGAGCTCCATGCTCTGACATGAACATTGAGTCAGGTGGTGGTGTTTAAATACTTATAGCAATTAACCACACTGAGAGTTTGACAAAAAATATAGCCATCT
This sequence comes from Pteropus vampyrus, assembly GCF_000151845.1. Taxonomy (NCBI): domain Eukaryota; kingdom Metazoa; phylum Chordata; class Mammalia; order Chiroptera; family Pteropodidae; genus Pteropus; species Pteropus vampyrus. The sequence goes on along the minus strand of NW_011889448.1, from coordinate 318,150 downwards.
CCATCCCACCAGGAGGACTGAATCTTCTCGGGCCACCAACCACTTAATATTTGCCCACAAATGCTAATATTTCTTACAGTCTTCTGTCCTCTTTGGTTTGCATATTTTCAAAATTTACTACATTATAAAGTTAAAAACAATGATGTTCTCTAAATGTGAAATAGTATAGAAGTATAAGAGGAAAACGCTGCAATACAATGGTTCTCAAAGAGTGGTCCCTGAGACCAGTAACATCAGCAGCTATATGGGATCTGGGATAGAATGCAGATTCTTAGGTCCCACCCTAGAGCAACTGAATAAGAAACTCCGAGAGTGGGACCCAGCAGTTTGCATTTTAATGTACCTTCTAGGTCAGTGGTCCCCAAACTTTTTGGCACCCGGGACAGGTTTCGTGGAACACAATTTTTCCACGGACCGGGGACGGTTGGAGAGGGATGCTTTTGGGAGGATTCAAGCACATTACATTTATTGTGTGCTTTATTTCTATTATTATTACATTGTAATATATAATGGAGTTATTATACAACTCACCATAATGCAGAGTCAGTGGGAGCTCTGAGCTTGTTTTCCTTCAACTAGACGGTCCCATCTGGGAGTGATGGGAGACAGTGACACCTGAAATGTGTTGCGTATGTCCAGTCTACTCCATGATCTCGTTCTGGTTGCTGTCTCTGCAGAAAACCCTGCTTCACAAAGATAGGATGTTGGAAATGGAAGCAGGCTTTTCAGTGCTTTTGTGGCAATCTCAGGATATTCTGCCTTGACTTTAACCCAGAACATATGGAGCTTTGAAATTCTCAAGCATACTTTTAAGGCCACCTCATTTGTGATCTCAAGCAGTTGATCCTCTTCTACAGACAAAGCTGATTCACCTGGCTTATTCAAAAATGGGTCACAGATCCATTCCTTCACAGTTCGGGGGGCTTTTGTGGATGGGAAGTAATGTTCAAACTCTTTTGAAAGCTGAGATACGTGACCATGCACCAGCTGGGAGAAAGAAGGCCCTGGCTCGGTCTCTTTCAAAATCTCTGCTAATGTTTGAAACATGTCAAAAATCCCAATGTTCATTCATTGCCCCCATAATTCCAGTTTGGCTTTGAATGCAGTCACTTTATTTGCCGATCTGAACAGAGTTGTCGTTCTCCTGAAGTGACAGATTGAGTTGGTTAAGCAGGTTAAATGTCACACAAGTAAGTTTTGCAATCCATTCTGTGTCACTGAAATGTGCTGCCAGTAGTGGCTGTTTTTCTAAAAGAAAACTGTGGAGTGGCTCTTGTAACTCAAAAACTCTGGCCAGTGATCTACCTTTAGAAGCCATCTCACTTCCGTGTCTGAGAGAAGATGTGTGCTCTGAGTCCGTCTCCTCACAGAGCTGCATGAACAGACGTGAGTTAAGGGCATGTACTTTACTGTGGTTGGTAATTTTAATCACATCCTGCTAAAGGTTGTTAAGTTCAGGTGACATTTTTTGGCTAGCCAGCAGTTTTTTTATGAATGACACAGTGTGTAGACTCACGTTTAGAAGTGACCTCTGTGACCCAAGTAGTGAAACCAGAAAGCTGTCCGGTCATGGCAGCCGCTCTGTCCGTGCATACACTGATGCAGAATGACCAATTCAGTTTCCCAGATATGTAATCATTTAAAGACTTGAATAGTTCTGCAGCTGTGGTGTTGGTTGGCAACAAAAATACACATAACATACCCTCATGCACATCCTCCTGAAAAATATGTCACACAAAACAAGCATTGTTGCCTTGTCAACATCAGTAGACTCATCAACCTGGATTGTCTACCACGGTGACTCATTAATTCTCTCTAACAATTTCTCCTCAATATCCTCTGCTATTTCATCAGTTCATCTAGTTATGGTGCTAGCTGAAAGAGGAACACGTGCCACCTTTTGAACTGCAGCCTTTCCTAAAAGTTCGCAAGAAATGTCCTTAGTAGCAGGCAGGATCAACTTTTCCCCAGTAATAAAGGGCTTCTTAGCTTTAGCAATGTGGTTAGCCACTAAGAATGATGCTCTCAGTGCAGACACATTTGATGAAGTGGTGGCCTTCAATAATTGCTTCTGTTCTTCGTGTTCACATTTTTTGCTTTTGAAAAACTCCAAAGGCTTGTCTTTTAATGCAGGGTTCTTGTTTTCCGTACCATGTGGTGAATCAGTTTTGAAGGTTTTATGGCTTCGTTGGATAGCCGGTTGCCATATTATACAAAGCAGGCTTGGAGAATGTGAATCACCTGTTGCAATGAACCCGTAATTTAAGTGACTCTTAGTATTTTCTTTTAAATGCAGCCTTCTTTTTGTTGGCAGTCTTAGAGTCATCTGCTGTCTCATCATTGGGTCTTTCCCACTTTTCAAGGAAGCTTTCCTGTGGCATTTGTTTTTTACTCATTTTGGCTGTAGTTAGCTTGTGGGCTTACCAAAACTGTGACTGAGACGAGTGTGCAGTGCAGGAAAGAGGTGCAGATGGAAGTGGTAAATAAAATAATGTGTGGGCCACGCATGGACTAAAATAAGTGTTGGATTCTGACTTAAAGCCTGCCACCAGATGCAGCTGTTCAATTGAAGTACATCAACTCACTTGCCACTCACTGATAGGGTTTTGATATGAGTCTGCAAGCAATTGATTTATTATGGTCTCTGAGCAGTCAAATCTCTCTGATATTGTTAATCTGTATTTGCAGCTACTCCCCAGGGCTAGCATCACTGCCTCAGATCCACCTTAGATCATCAGGCAGTAGATTCTCATTGGCGCGTGAACCCTATTGTGAACTGCACACAAGAGGGATCTAGATTACGCACTCCTTATGAGAGTCTAATGCCTGATGATCTGAGGTGGAGCTGAGGTGGTGATGCTAGCTCTGGGGAGCAGCTGCAAACACAGATGAAGCTTCACTTGCTAGCCTGCCATTCACCTCCTGCTGTGCAGCCTGGTTCCTACAGACTGGTTCAAGTCCATGACCCAGGGGTTCAGGACCCCTGCTCTAGATGATTCTGATGCACCACTAAAACATGAGAGCCACTGAGGTAATATAAATGGTATTGACCTGAGAGTTAAGAGATAAGAATTTTAGTTCAGAATTAATTGCATTTGCGACCTTGGACAAGCCACTTACCTTCTCTGAGCATTGGTTTCCTCATCTCCAAATGAAGTCTGGATCCTAGAATCTTTTGGGCCCTTTGTAGTCAGCCTTTGAGGATGACTCTGATACACACAACTTAGGTGAGGAAATGAGGTCTGTGAGAAACTGGTCTCCAGAGCTTGGAAAATTATATGGCTTGATTGATTATCCAGTCTGCTAACGATTAAACTACTTGTATCTTTCATTAATGGGTTCTTTGTGTTTAGCTGGAAGAGAGTTCATTTTCATCTATAAATACAGTTCTAAATGATATATTCATTTCATAAATAGAAAATATTTTAGGTTTCTCATTACAAAAGTTTTGGTGTTTGGGACTTTAGTATTAAGTCTAGGTAAGCTGATTTACTTGCATTTTTAAAAAATAATTATGCATTATATTTTATACAGAGTGAGGACTTATACTTTCTACACCTGAAATACATTTTAGAAATTTAGACCTAAGCTCTTAGTTATAACTATTTATTGATAAAATCTTAGTATTAATCCAAAAAGTGTTTTTAAAGGAGTTTTAAACACCAAAGCTTGTCAGGAATTTGTGCAAGTCTGCCACATTCCTCTATTCTACAAAAAGATGTTAAAAATTCTCAATGTCACTTTGGTCACTCTGAGTTATCCTTAAAGAGGGTGGAGAGTACATTAACTGAGGGACAGAGGTAAGAAATAATTTCTATGATGTTCTACCATCAATTGCCAGGACCTATCTGTAGCTGAGAATTTGAAAATATTAGCTAAGTAATGAGGAACATGAGGTATGTTGGACTTGGAAGACTGTAAGCAAAGTCCACATTTGGAAGCAGAAGGAAAAGCTAGGCGCTCATTTTCTTCTCAGATGTGGTCAAGCTACAAGGAGGCAGGCCAGAGCTTCCTTTGCTGTCAGCCTATGCAACCCCTCAGATGCTAATAATAGCCTTTCTTGAGCCTAGAAGCCACCAGGGTGCTCTCAGAATTTAAGCTTCCTCCTTTCAATCATTAGTAAAGAGCAATTTAATGGAAAATGGAAAGCATCATGCTGCTGGGCCCTCAGGGTTCAAAGAATGCAATAGTAGGGCTGAGAAAAAGGATCGGTCTTCAGTAACAATCCACAGCAAGCTAGTTCCATCCTGTGGTGGTCTATTATTTGCAGGTTTAAATTTCAGAGGGCTTGAGGAGCAACATGACAGTGAGTTCCCTGGGTTTTCTTATCACCTTCTTATATCCCAGACAGGATGCTCCAAAAGTCTCCGACCCAGAACTGCCAACAAACACTGACAACAACAAACAACAACAACAACAACAACAACAACAACAACAACAACAACAAAACAGCAGCCTGTTTCCCCTATCTAAAGGCTCAGAAAATGGGTAGCTTAACAGTAGAAACCGTTTTGGCAAAAGCAACTCTACTTCAGCCAAAAACAAGTGAAACGATGGAAAAGTTGTACCCCTCTCTCCCAGTTCCAGTGGAGCCAAGCACAAGCTGATCTTCCTGTCACTAACCCCTGTACTACAGAAGCAGGTGGCGGTCCTCTGCTTTCCCTGCCCAGTGATACTGACAGGACTGAGGAGGGAGTTAGTCATCTATTCTCTGCCCAGCATATACAGGTGGTGCACTGAGTCCCCCGAAAGACTAGTTTTGATGAAGCTGATTGGAGATCTGATATTCTTTCCCCCACCAGCCAGAAGTAGATGGTATTACCATTCTCTCTCCCACCCAGGAGAGTGTCAGTGACATTCAACAGTGAACAGACTCTCCATATCTTCCTGGAAGAGTGAAGACTCTGAGGTGGTAAGAGGCAGAGTTACTTACCACTAAGCTTCACAGTCCTCTCCCTGTGTTGGTGGAGTACACTGGGGAGCAGAGCCTCAACCTCCACTCACTGGCAATGAGGCAGAATGAGGTGATGATAGGTGGAGCTGGTTGACCCTCTACTTCCCTCTCTCCCTATAGTGTCAGCAGGGAGCTGAGCTTCAACCCCCACTCTCCCTATAGAAATGAAATATTCTATGTCAGCCTTCCACCTTTCTCCTCCTTAGTTTAAGAGGAGTCCAGTGAGGAGCTGAGTTTACATGTTCACTCAAAGTCAACAAGACAGTGAATGTCAGTGTCACACATTTGCTGGAAAGATGTCAGCAGAGGGAAAGGCTAACTGAACTTGTACCTCAGCTATCTGCATTGAGGGTGTAAGAGCTCTGCTCTATTTTTGTAGGAGTGATGTCAGCGGGGTCCAGTGAGAAACTGAACATAACACCTACCAGGACCTCATGCTACACCTTAACAAGTGTAAAAAACTTCGATCTAAAATTCACACCTTATATAAAAGTAGTTCAAAGTGGTCATGGGTTTAAATGTAAAACTTAAAACTATAAAACTGTTATGGGAAATGAAAACGTAGGAGAAAAATCTTTGGAACCAGGTCTAGGTAAATAGTTGTTAAACTTGATACCCAAAGCACAATCTATAAAGGGAAAAAATGATAAATTGGACCTCACTAAAATTAAAATTTATGCTCTGCAAAACCTTGTGAAGAAGATAAAAGACAAGCTTAAGACAGAGAAAATATTTCTAAAGAACATACATGACAAAGTGGTAGTATCTAGAATACATGAAGAACTCTCAGTTGAAACAATAAAGAAAAATCCAATTAGAAACTGGGATAAAACATAAACAAATATTTAACCAAAAAGAATATCAAATGGCAAAGAAGCACGAGAAATAGATGTTTGATATTATTAACCATTAGGGAAATGCAAATTAAGGCTACATTGAGATAGTGCTAGATATAGCTATTAGAATTCCTAAAATTTAAAAAAAAAAAAAGTGGCAACACCTAACGCTAGCAAGGATGAGGAGAAACTGGAATGCTCAAACTTTGCTAGTGGGAATGTAAAATTGTACAACCACTGTGGGCAGCAATTTGTCAGTTTATTACAAAACTATATGTGAAACTACCATACTGCCCTGCAATTGCAATCTTGGTTATTCACCCCAAAGAAATGAAAACTTATGTTCACGTGAAAATCTGTATACAAGTCTAGAGAAGCTTTATGGAAATCATTGAAAATGGAAACAATCCAGATGTTCTTCAACTGGTGAGTGGCTAAACTGTGATACTTTCATACCAATGACCACTTCTCTCCTATAAAAAGAAATGATCTATTGATACAGGCGAAACCCTGGATGACTCTCCAAAGAATTATATGGAGTGAAAGTACCAGTCTCACAAGGTTACATGTGGTATGAGTCTATTTATGTAACATTCTTGAAATGACAAAATTATAGAGATAGAGAACAGATTAGTGGTTACCAGGGGTGAACAGTGTTGTGGGGAGGTGGAGTCAGGAGTGATGGAACTCTTCTGTATCTTTATGTGATGGTGGATATACAAACCTGCATAGAACCAAACACATACATGTACACACACACACACACACACACACACACACACACATGAATGAGGACAAGGAACACTAGGGAAATCTTGTGGAGGAGAGAATACAGGGCAGTATTTCAAGAGAATAAAATTTATAATCATGATCATAACTACTCAAAGGGTGAACCTGGGACAAGTATAATTAGCTTCAACTGGGAGCTTATGAGAAATGTAGATTCTTTGGCCCCACCCCGTAATCAGAATCTGCCAAATCCCTGGGTAATTCATATATACATTCAAATCTGAGAAACACTGGTCCATACTTTGTAACAAGATTTAAAAAGGCCAGTCCAAGTTTATGGGTGCTTTGTGAGTATATGCATCATGTCTACCTTCTGTGTTACTATACCTTTTGCCTAACACAGTGCCTGGCACATACTAGATTCTCAATAAGTAATTTTCAAATGAATAAATGGATGAATATATTCTTTCTTCCAGTTTCCATGCACCTTCTCACATTTTCTCAGGTTTGGAGAAGGGACTCTATTCTTAGTGACAGGACAAAGTGTCCCTGAGAGAAAGAGTCTCACATTCATATTTGTTAAGCATTTTTAATTCCACATTTCTGATAGTGACTATGTAGATATTGTGCAAAGTATGAAGGACAGACTTAATGTATGCTCTTGAAGAAGAATACCATCTAATAGGAAAGGCAGATATGGAAATAAACATTAATATTTGCTGTAGAAGAGTTTATCATCTTCATCTCCTCTAGTTAGAACTTCCAGATACCTTTTCCCTCTAGAACTCTACTGTGTAGTTTCACATGAAGGCACCTGGGTGTGGAAGAAGGCATATTGGACCAAGAATAAGGCTGAGTGCTACTCACTAGTTATTAGGCTTTAGGCAAGTTATTTCACCTTGTGACCTTCGTCGTATTTGTCTGCAAAACAAGGATGAAATCATCTCCATGAGACTATCGAAATTATGTATTCAGAAATATGGTGTCAGTTGAAAAGTGAAAGACCTCTAAAACTTAAATGATTTTTGTTATAAGAATATTCTGGGATTAAGTTCACAATACTCAGAGGTGGAAATGCCATTGCCATTTCTATGAATCTGATATAATATGATAGAGCTCTCTTTTCCATCTTCTCTATCCTATTATTTCTTCATAGATAGATTGGCCTTGCATGCTACTTTAGGGTTTATAATTTGTAAATATTCGTAAACATATTTTTTGCTGTAATAGAGTTAACGATCATCATCTTCTCTAGCAACACTTTCCATCTACTTCGCTCCTCCAGAACTCTATTTTGTATTCCCAAATTAAGATATCAGGATGTGTGATATATAAATAATATCAAATAGTTAACTTCCTCAAAGGAATCTGAAATATTTGGGATGCAAACACCTCTGGGCATGAACAACCTTTAATGGTCTGGTGCTGGCCACATGCAGTTTAAGTAACTTCATTCCCAGATTTGCTCGTTGCTCACTGAGTTGATAATGAGTTAAATTTTTTCTGGTATTCCAACTCAACCTCTAAATTCTCTTGGGGTATTTTGGACAAAGATCAAGGTTCTTGCACATGGATAATTTTCAGCTAGTTGTGAGCTTTCAACTCACAGAAAACTTGACTACATAAATTGATTACAGGAGAAGGGAATATGAGCTGTAAAATATTGACTCACAGGGTGTTTGCAAATGTCCTTGAATTTAATGTTATTTGTTATCTACTTGTGTCTGATGGCCCCAATAATTGGTGCAAAACTATTCAAGTAGTGTTCAGTTAAGTCCTTCCTGACTTCGGTGATAATGACTAGAGATTTCTTGATCAAAAATCATAATCATATTCATGAAGACAAACCTGTGTATTAATGATAAAGTTAGAAAAATATCACTGCTCACCTTAATTATGGCAGAGTAGGCCTGGGATAAAAATATAGACACCACTGGAATAAGTGAAAAGCTACATATAGACATACCTTGTTTTATTGTGCTTTGCTTTATTGCGCTTCTCAAATGTTATTTTTTTATACAAATTGAAGGTTTGTGGCAACTCTTCTCCGAGCAAGTCTATCAGCTCCAATTTTCCAACAGCATTTGCTCATTGCATGTCTCTGTGGCACATTTTGATAGTTCTCGCAATATTTCAAACTTTTTAAATTTTATTACATTTGTTATGGAGATCTGTGGTCAGTGACCTTTGATGTTACTATTGTAATTGCTTTGGGGTGCCGCAAACTGCACCCATATAAGTTGGAAAACTTAATCAATAAATGTATATGTTCTTACTGTTCCACTGACCAGCCATTCCCCCATCTCTCTTTTACTCCTAGGGCCTCTCTATTCCCTGAGACACAACAATATTGGTATTAGGCCAATTAATAATTCTACAATGGCCTCTACATGTTCAAGTGAAAAGAAGAGTCACATGTTTCTCGCTTTAAAAGCTGGAAGTGATTAGGCTTAGTGAGAAAGGAATGTCGAAAGCTGAGATAGGCTGAAAGCTAGGCCTCTTGCACTACACAGTTCCCCAAATTGTGAGTACAAAGGAGAAATTCTTGAAGAAATTATGTATTTGTTTGTTTGTTTGTTTATTTAAAATTTTATATTATGTTTATTGGGGTAACATTGGTTAATACAATTATATAATTTTCAGGTGTACATTATAATTTGATATCTGTATATTCTATTGTGTGTTTACCACCAAAGTCCAGTTTCCTTCAGCTACCGTATATTTGATCTCCTTTACCCACTTTACCCTACTCCTACCTCCTTATATTTGACCCCCTTTAAGCCTCTACCTCCCTCCTCCTCTTCCACCCCCTCCCCTCTGGTAACCACTAGTTTATAGTCCACGTCCATAAGTCTGTTGGTTTGTCTTGTTCTTTTGTTGCTTAGGTTTATATCCCTCACATAAGTGATATCATGTGATTTTCAGCTTTTTCTGTCTGGCTTATTTTGCTTAGCATAATTATCTCGAGGTCCATCCATGTTGTCGCAAATGGCAGTATTTCATCTCTTCTTATGGCTGAGTAATATTCTATTGTATATGTGTACCACTGCTTCTCTAGCCAATCATCTATCATAGGACACTTCAGTTGCTTCCATGTCCTGGCCACTGTGAATAATGCTGCTATGAACATTGGTGTGCAAATATCTTTTTGGATATGGGTTTTCACGTCTTTGTGGTAAATACCTAGTAGAGGGATTGCTGGATCATATGGTAGATCAATTCTTAGTTTTTTGAGGAACCTCCATACTGCTTTCCATAATGGCTGTACCAATTTGCAGTCCCATCAGCAGAGTATGAGAGTTCTTTTTTCTCCACATCTTCTCAAACATTTGTTATTACTTGTCCTGTTGATTATAGCTATTCTAACAGGTGTGAGATGGTATCTCATTGTGGTTTTGATTTGCATTTCCCTAATAGCTAGTGATGTTGAGCATCTTTTCATAAATTTGTTAGCCATTTGTATATTCTCTAGGGAGAAGTGTCTGTTCAGGTCCACTGCCCATTTTTTGATTGGATCGTTTGTTTTTTGTTGTTGTTGAGTTGAATGAGTTCTTCATATATTTTGTATATTAGGCCCTTATTGGAGGCATTGCTTGCAAATATATTTTCCCATTCGCATGGTTCTCTCTTTACCTTGTTGACAGTTTCTCTTGCTGACCAGAAGATTTTTAGTTTGATGTAGTCTCATTCATTTATTTTTGCTTCTACTTCCCTTGCTTGTGAGGTCAAAGGTCATAAAATCTTCTTTAACTCCAAGGTCCTTGAGTTTAGTTCCTATGTTTTCTTCTATGCATTTTATTGTTTCAGATCTTACATTCAGATCCTTAATCCATTTTGAGTTACCTTTGCTGTGCGGCGATAGACAGCAGTCTAGTTTCATTCTTTTGCAGGTGGCTTTCCAGTTTTCCTAGCACCATTTATTGAAGAGGCTTTCCTTTCTCCACAGTATGTTTTTGGCTTTTTTGTCAAAAATTATTTGCCCATGTAAATATGAGTTTACTTGTGGACTCTCAATTCTGTTCCACTGGTCCATGTGTCTGTTTTACTGCCAATACCATGCCGTTTTGATTATTGCCACTTTGTAGTATAATTTGAAGTCGGGCAGAGTGATGCCTCCAGCCTTGTTCTTTGTTCTCAGGATGGCTTTTGCATTTTGGGGTCTTTTGTGCTTCCATACGAATCTGATGATTTTTTTGTTCTATTTTTTTGAAAAATGCCGATGAGATTTTGTTGGGAATTGCACTAAATCTGTATAATGCTTTAGGTAATATGATCATTTTAACTATGTTGATTCTTTGAATTCAAGAACATGGAATATCTTTCCATTTCTTTGTATTTTCTTTGATTTCTTTTACTAGGGCCTCGTAGTTTTCATGCTTCGTTAAATTTATTCCTAGGTATTTTATTCTTCTTGTTGCAATTGCAAAAGGAATTACTTTTTCTGCTTCTTTTTCTGACACTTCATTATTAGAGTATAGGAACGCTATGGATTTTTGAACATTGATTTTTGTATGCAGAGACTTTACTGTTTTTGCTTATTGTTTCTAGTAGTGTTCTTGTGGAGTCTTCAGGGTTTTCTATATACAGAATCATGTTATCCAAAAATAATGACAGTTTGACTTCTTTGTTTCCTATTTCGATGCCTTTTATATCTTTCTCTTGTCTGATTGTACTCACTAAGACCTCCAATGTTATATTGAATAAGAGTGGTGATAGTGGACAGACTTGCCTTGCTCCTGATCTTAGAGGGAAGGTTTTTAGTTTTTCACCATTAAGTGAAAATAATGTTGGCTGAGAGTTTGTCATATATGGCCTTTATTATGTTAAGGTACTTTCCTTCTATACCAATTTTGTTAAGTGTTTTGATCATAAATGGATGCTGCATCTTGTCGAAGGCATTTTCTGCATCTATTGATATGATCGCATACTTCTGGTTTTTTAATTTGTGTATGTGGTGTATCGCCATAATCGATTTGCATATGTTGAACCGTTCCTGTGCCCCTGGAATATGTTGCTGTATTCTTTTTAATATGTTGCTATATTCGGTTCGCTAGTATCTTATTTAGGATTTTTACATTTGTGTTAATGAGAGATATTGGTCTGTAGTTTTTTTGTGTGTTATCTTTACTAGTTTTTGGTATCAGGCTGATATTGGCCTCATAAAATGAGTCGGGAAGTATTGCTTCCTTTTCAATTTTTTGGAAGAGTTTGAGGAGAATAGGTATTACCTCTTCTTTGAATATTTGGTAGAATTCACTGGTGAAGCCATCTGGTCCTGGAGTTTTACTTTTTGGTAGGTTTTTGATGATTGTTTCAATTTTTATACTATGATTGGTCTATTTAGATTTTCTAGTTCTTCTTGATTCAGTCTAGGAAGGTTGTATTTTTCTAAGTACTGGTCCATTTCTTCTAGGTTATTAAATTTGGTGTTATATACTTTTCATAGTATTCTTGTATGATTCTTTGTATTTCTGTGATGTCAGTCGTAATTTTCCCTTTCATCTCTGATTGTGTTTATTTGTGTCCTTTCTCTTTCTTCTTTAGTGAGTCTAGCCAGGGGTTTGTCAATTTTATTAACCTTCTCAAAGAACAAGTTCTTCGTTGCATTTATTTTTTTCTATTGTTTTTTGTATTGTTTTGTTTTCAATTTCATTTATTTCTGCTCTAATTTTGATCATTTCCTTCCTTTAGCTAACTTTAGGCCTCATTTGTTCTACTTTATCTAGTTTTTTTTTTTAAGATGAAGTGTTAGATTGTTTATTTGAGCTCATTCTTGTTTTTGGAGATAAGCCTGTAATGATATGAACTTTCCTTTCATGACCACTTTTGCCGTGTCCCAAAAGTTTTGATATGTTGTACTATCATTATCATTCATTTCTATGTATCTCTTGATCTCTCTTTATTTCTTCTCTGATCCAGTTATTCTTCAATAGCATATCGTTTAATCTCCATGTATTTGTGGTTCTTCCTGATTTCTTTCTGCAGTTGGTCTCTAGTTTCAAAGCATTATGATCAGAGAATATGGTTGGTATGATTTCAGCCCTCTTATATTTGTTGAGGCTATCTCTGTATTGTAGTCAATCCTTGAGAATGTTTCATGTGCACTAGAGAAGAATGTATAAGCAGCTGTTTTGGGATGGAAGGCTCTGTAAATGTCAATTATGTCCAGTTGGTCTAATGTGTCTTTAAGGATGCTATTTCCTTATTTATTTTCTGTTTGGATGATCTGTCCATATCCGACAGTGGAGTATTTAGGTCCCCTACTATGATAGTGTTTTAGTCTGTTTCTCCATTTAGTTCTGTCAGTAATTGCTTCACATATTTTGGGGCTCCCTGGTTGGGAGCATGGATATTAATAAGTGTTATGTCTTCTTGGTGCAGGATTCCCTTTATCATTATGAAGTGTTCCTCAGTATTTTTATCTTTTTGATTTTAAAGTCTATTTCATCTTATATTAGTACTGCTACTCCCGCTTTTCTCTGAATGCCATTCGCTTGAAATATCATTTTCCACCCTTTCACTTTGAGTCTATATTTGTCTTTGGAGCTGAGATGTGTCTCCTGGAGGCAGCATATGGTTTTGTTTTGTTTTTTGATCCATTCTGCAACTCTGTGCCTTTTTATTGGTGAGTTCAGTCCATTTACATTTAGAATGATTACTGAAATATGAGGTCTTCTTATAGTCATTTTATCTTTTGTTTTCTGGTAGCTCGGTGTTTCAATTGCTTCCTTGTCCTTGTGTTTCGTTTTATTTTGGTTGGCTTCTGTGGATTTTCTCTCTTGTTCTTCTTGTTTTATGTTATATACTTCAGTTCTGAATGTTTGATGTGAGGTTACCATTTCAAATATGAAAAGGATAGTGTGTGTGTGTGTATACACACACATACACACACACACACACACACATCCATTTTCTTCTGCACATGCCTTATCTCTATTTCTCTTTTAGAATTTGGATCTTTGAATCCCCCCATTTTCAGTCATTGTTTTCTCAATTCGTCCCTATGTATGCTCAACGTTCATTACTATCTTGTTATAACAATTCTCTTCTTATTAAGCTTATAATGCTGTGTTCTTAGCGAGGGTAGCACTCCTATCCTTCTATTTGCCTGATAATCACTTTGCTCCTAATTATGTATTTTTTTTTTGTCATTTTGTTTTAGGTGAGCTGACCCCTTTCAGTATTTCCTGTAGTGCAGGCCTCATATTTTTGTATGTCTAGAATTCCCTCAATTTTTGTATGTCTAGAAAAGTCTTAATTTCTCCATATCTAAAGGAGAGCTTAGCTGGATACATTATTCTAGGCTGGTAGTTTCCTTCACTTAATAGTTTAAATATTTGATTCCATTCCTTTCTGGCTTGTAAGGTTTGCGCTGAGAAGTATGATGATACTCTAATGGGTTTTTCTTCATAAGTTACCGTTTTCTTCTCTCTGGCTGCCCTGAGAATTCTATCCTTGTCATTGATTTTTGATAACTTTAATACAATGTGTCTTGGTGAAGACCTTTTTGGGTTGAGATAATTGGGTGTTCTGTTGACTTCTTGAATTCCAAGCTCCAGCTCATTCCTTAGCTTAGTTCTTAAATTTCTCTTTCATTATTTTTCATTCTTCGGTTTCTCTCTTCTTCCTTCTGATTTATTTCTAGATTTCTGTCTTCAGTATCACTGATCCTTTCCTCCATTTGGTCGACTCTATTTCCCAGGCTTGCTATTTCATTTTTCAACTCTTGCAGTGTGTTCTTCATCTCCGTCAGTTCTATTTAGTTCTTTTTGAGGGTTTCAATCTCCTTGCTCTGCTCATCTAGTTGTTTTTTTTAATTCCTGAAATTGTTGATTTGAGTTGTTTTGGATCTCATTGAATTTTTTCAGAAGTACCATCCTGAATTATCTGTAATTTAAATTGCATATTTTTATATCTGTAAGCTTATTTTCTGGAAATTTTTCTCTTTCTTTCTGAGATGCCTCATCACTGTGGTTTTTCATGGTGTTTAATGGACTATTTATCTGCCTGGGCATTAATAGAAGTGTATTCTACTGTTTTTCCAGAAAGAAGATTTATTATATAAAGGTCTCTCTTCAGCTTGTTGCAAAGAAGGTGCTTTTCTTTTGGTTTCCAGTAGGTGGCATCTAAGTCTCTTGGATCCCTGCTTTACCTAAAACCTAATGTCTTTTATTTTCTTATAGATTTTAATCACACCTGCTACTCTCAGTTTCAGTCTCCGTCAGTGTTAGTAACAGTTTTGGTAGCATTTGCTCAGATTCCCTTGTGGGTCCACGGTGTTCTGTCTTGGAGGATATGGGAGGAGGGGCCCTCTGGGTTGGAGGTTGGGGGCTGTGGCTCAACTTCGGTTTTGCAGACGCAGTCAGTAAAAATCTACTGTTTTTTCTCTGCTGGCTGCTTCTCTGCTTTCTGCACTGATGACTGGGCCCTGCCACCAGCCGGCCACGGAGAACACACAGCTTTCCCAGGCAGGGCTGTTTAGGGAACTCACCGCAGGAATTCCCCTCCTTCTCCCCTCCTCCTGCAGGGAGCTCCAGCACCTGCGAGAGGCAATTTCTTTATTTTTCTCAGTCCACCGCCTGACACCTGGGGTTCTGACCTGTGGTAGCTCTTATGCACAGATCCCATGCTCAGATGTGCTGGTGTGCTGTTTGGGTGTTTTTTGTTGAGTTTTAGATGTTCAGCTTATTGTCGTTTCAAGGGGAGAGTTCTGGGAATGTCTCACTCCGCCATGTTTCCAAAATCTCTCTTGAAGAAATTTAAAATTGCTACTCCAGGGATGATAAGAAAGTAAAACAACCTGGAGAAGGTTTTAGTGCTCTGAATAGAAGATCCAACCAGCTACGACATTCCCATAAGACAAAGCCTAATCTAGAAAAAGACTCTAAATCTCTTTAATTCTATGAAGTCTGAGAGAGGTAAGGAAGCTTCAGAAGAAAAGTTTGAAGACAGCAGAGGTTAGTTCATGACGTTTAAGGAAAGAAGCTGTCTCTATAACATAAAAGTGCAAGGTGAAGCAGCAAGTGCTGATGTAGAAGCTGCAGCAAGTTATCCAGAAGATTTACCTAAGATAATCACTGAAGGTGGCTACACTAAACAACAGAGTCTCAGTGTACAGAAAACAGCATTATACTGGAAGAAGATGCCATCTAGCACTTTCATAGCTAGAGAGGAAAGTCAGTACCTGGCTTTAAAGCTTTAAAAGACAGACTGATTTTCTCGTTAGGGGATAATGCTGCTGGTGACTTTAAGTTAAAGCCAATGCTCATTTACCATTTCTAAAATCTCTTAAGAATGATGGTAAATTGGCTCTGCCTGTGCTCTATAAGTAGAACAACAAAGCCTGGATGACAGCATATCTGTTTACAACATGGTTTACTGAATACTTTAAGCCCACTGATGAGAACTACTGCTCAGAAAAAAAAGATTCCTTTCAAAATATCTCTGGTCATTGACAATGCACCTGGTCACCCCAAAGCTCTGATGGAGATTGACAATGAGATTAATTTTGTGCTCATGCCTGTTAACACAATATCCACTCTGCAGTCCATAGATCAAGGAGTAATTTTGACTTTCAAGTCTTATTTGAGAAATATGTTTTTCTAAGGCAGTAGCTTCCATAGATAGTGATGTCTTGATGGATCTGGGCAAAGTAAGCTGAAAACCTTCTGGAAAGGATTCACAATTCTAAATGCCTTTATGGACATTTGTGATTCATGAGAAGGGGTCAAAATATTAACATGAACAGGAGTTTAAAAGAAGTTGATTTCAACCCTCATGGATGACTTTGAGGAGTCTGAGACTTCAATAACTGCAAATGTGGTGGGAATAGCAAGAGGAATAGAACTGGAAGCAGATCCTGAGGATGTGACTGAGTTGCTCCAATCTCATGATAAAACTTTAACAGATAAAGAGTTGCTTCTTATGAATGAGCAAAGAAAGTGGTTTCTTGAGATGAAATCTACTCCTGGCAAAGGTGCTGTTAAGATTGTTGAAATGACAAAAAAATAATTAGAATATTACATAAACTTAGTTGATAAAAGGGTGGCAGGGTTTGACAGGACTGACTAATTTTGAAAGAAGTCCTGTGGGTAAAATGTTGTCAAACAGCATCGTATGCTGCAGAGAAATTGTTCATGAAAGGAAGAGTCAATCGATGTGGCAATCTTCACTGTTGTCATATTTTAAGAAATTGCCACAGCCACCCCAGCCTTCAGCAACCACGACCCTGATCAGTCAGCATCCATCAAAATGGATGCAAGACCCTCCACCAGCAGAAAGATTACTGCTAACTGAAGACTTGGATTATAGTTACCATTTTTAGCAATTACTTTTTAATTAAGGTGTATACATTGTTTTTTATATGTAATGCTCTTGAACACTTAATGGACTAAGGTATAGTATAAATATAATTTTTATTTGCACTGGGAAACCAAAAACTCATATGACTTGCTTTATTGAAATATTTGTTTTATTGTAGTGGTCTGGAACCAAATCCGCAATATTCTCAAGGTATGTCTGTATACTGCCCATAGCACTTGACTGCTGTTAGGAAATCACATTTTTAAATAAAATTAGAGGAAAATGCCAGAGCCTTTTCATTACCTGGGCATTATTAGTGTCAGCCTGACAAGTACTGACAGCTAGTCGGAACAGTTTGTGTTCTTTGCTCTCTAGGCATTTCCTAATTATGAATAATAATTTCATTAATCATGCATTTGAAACAAGTAAATTATCCAGCAGAATATCATAATCAATTGCATCAAATAGCCTTCCAGGAAGACCTCATGTGGCTTTGTTTTAGCCTCCCCATTTGCAACTCTCCTCAGGTAATTTCAGGAAGTCAGGAGTCAATGGCTTGTCTCCTAGAATTGAAAAGTGTCCATCAGTAAGTACCTTTGCGAGTGAAGCTACAGCCTTTGAAAGTAATTGTATATATGTATGTATTTAAATTTAACATCAGCTTCATGACTTGCCAGACTTACCCTGTGGGTGACCACATGGGATGCTACAGATCAACAGTGATCATTTGCTCCCTTTTCCAAAACTTTCAAAGGACTAGTCCTTCCTTTTCAGCTACTAAGGGTTCCTGACATTCATGTTTCATTCAGCTACCAGCTGGACCCCATATATTTATATGTCCTTATCACAGAAGCAAGCTTCCTGTAATCATAAAATTATCCTAAGTCTACTGACAAAATGAAAGTTATTAAATTTACACAGAGGAGCCTCCCAATTTTTATATTTTTGTAAACAACTTTTATAACCTCTTTTTTTTTCCTCTTTTTCCTTCCTCTCTTTCTTCCTGCCTTTCTCCCTTCCAAAATTTGTGTTACCATATGAATGATTGACTCCCTCAATACGAAACACATCTTGCTCCCAGCCTTGCTCTCTTGTCTGCTAGAAAGAAGGTTACCTTACTGGAGATGTCACTGGAGTGGTAGGTCCCAGAAAATGTTTCTTTAGTAAATTATTTTAAAATAAAATTTCTTCTTCTTCTCAGCATTGTATTATTTGTATTATCTGTTACCATTAGGCTTTTATTCCTTCTTTCATAAAGAAGAAAATAGACAAAATATATTGATTTCAAAACCAGAGTCAGAACCACCAATAGCAATTGACACAAAGGCTGTTTATATGGCTATGAAGTGAAGAGAAGAAGGTAAAACATTCTGTAAACAGTCAGTCTATTAAACACAACATTTATTGTGATCCTCCTGGGCAGCAGGAGGTGCCCTGCTAGGCTTTGTATTTGTGTGTGTGTTGGAGAGAGATATAAATATGAACCAAAGATTGTCCTCTTTGTCAGAGAATTTGCACTTTATTTGATCGCAAAAAAACCTGAAATGCTGAAATGTAACACAGAATTCAGTCCAGTTCCACATTCCAGTTTCATGTTTACTAAATTGACTCTTCTTAACAGCTGAATATCCTGGGTATCCAAATGTAATTTGGCTGTATAGAAGTGGTTGATGCATATCTAATGAAGCATCACAAAACACTTATTACACTTTTAAAATTAATGGAAAAGCTGGGGATGCAGAAATTTAATGTGTGATCAGAAGCCAAGGATATGCCAGCTTAGATCTCAAGAAAGAACTTGCTGTTCAGCTGTAAGGGGTACAATTGTCTGACAGCCTCCAGCTGCATGGCTGTCAGGATCCTTCTCAGCTTTCCAGAATATACTATGCATTTCCTGGACAACCCCCAGTCAATGGCCATGGGATTACTAAAGCCTAGTCATTCCTGCCCAATGTAGGGTTCTAACAAGCAATCCTTACTGTTCATACTTATATTTATATGTTCCCCAACTCCATATTGAGTGGGCTGAAGCTCTGCCAGATCCACATCGTGGAGAGGTTCTCTCTGCCCAATCCTTCTCCCTCTCACCTTTTATCTTTCTCAGACATTATTCCACAAAAAGATTCTTATGCTCATAACTCTTTCTTCATGTCTGCCTCCCAAAATACCCCAATGTGCCACTGTTTCTGCCTAAACCTGTAATAATTTAAAGAAAAATAGAAACAATTTTAAATCAAGGCCAGAAATTATAAAATATCTGCAAAATTCTCTACCCCTAATAAATTTTCTTTCCCTAAGAAAATAAATTTTGTTTCTTTGGGTAGATCACTGAGCCATTATAAATGTCTTTTGGGAGACTGCCAACTGGCAGTCCTAGAACAAAGGAGGTTTGGGAGAGACTGGCCCATGTGTAAGTGGTTGAGGAGTATATTGTCTGGAGAAGTCAAAGGTAATATAGTAAAAACAACCAGAAGTTTGTATACTTTTTATTATCAGCACAGGCCCAGTGATTTTAAACAATGTCAGTAATAAAATAGTTTTCCCTGTCAAGGTGGAATGTCCCCTTTCCCCGACCTCTGGCCTTGATATGTCACTGTGAACTGTTTAAATTATAAATGTGAAGTGGTATTCATTTTAACTGTTTTTAATCATGAAATCTCAAATTCTCCCTTTCATTAGATATTGAACAAATCCTTTATTTTTTGATATTGAAATTTTGTATAGTCCTGTTTAAAACTCTAATACCACATTTATTATTCTAAAGCTCTTACAGTTAATGCTGGGTTTGTGTCTAAAGAGGACTGGAGTGGCAGCAGTTGTGATCTACTTCCCTTCGCATATCTCTTACCCTCAATGTAGGTCTTTATGTGTTTGTGTACATTGGTGGGGTCTGGGTCTGGGATGTTCTCTCTAGGTTTGGAAATAGAGAGGAGAGTAAGGAATATAGAGATACTTGTATGTAACTCCTGCCTTTTGGAGCCCCAGGTCTCACTTTGATTTCATCTAATCCTGTCTGTTTTTACTGGTATATAGGTGGTGTGGGTGATACTCAGGTGAGGATCAGCTTTACCCAGGATCACTCTATCACTGAGGTCCCCTATAGAGAAGGAATGTATAACTTCCCTTCTGGCCTCCTGCCAATACTTCATACCCTTAGTCTCTTCTCTGAGTTGAGTGTTCCTATGGCTTCAAGAGAAGCTCCAGGGTTTCTCAAGACAATGACTGGGAAAACAAAATAAAACTTAAAAAGACATGATTGAGTCTTAATACACAAGCTGGAGAAGATTCCCCAGAGAGCAGATTAGCAAGAGATGAAAAAGAAAATATACTTCTAGCCACATGCTCTTATGACTACCATGATACAATGTGAAATTATTGATCTTCCACTGGGGGGTGAGAGAATACCCTTTTATACTTGAGGATCTCACGTCACAAATAAATACCATCTGCTCCTTAGTAGTTGGCGAAGCCTGGTAAGGTAGTAAAATGTTGCAATTATGCTCATATTCTCCAGTGCCAACACACACCTTATTAAATTTGTTTTCTTGGGAAAATTAATAATCCTCCCTGTGCCTTAGCTTTCTCATATGTAAATGGGAATGATAATACAATTTTCCACAGACAGCCTTGAGGTGTATGATTCTGAAGATTATATTATGGATGATTCTGTGTGGTCAGCAAATCCTTCTGGAGTTTGCAATAACCAAACGTCTTTGGCAAGAATTATTAAGACAAATTGGTTTAATAAATCATGCTTTTTATTGCCTGGCATTATAATAAGGCTACAGATTATGCCCCTTTCAAGCAAAAATCAAATACAGATGTAATATATTTCAAGTTTTAGTTCTAGAGCATCTGTACAAAATGATGCAATGTAACTTTTCCCAGTCTTATTCTTCAAGGCCAACACTTGGGAAATAAATATGTATTTAAGCATCCTACTGATCAGATGGTGGACTCCCTGGGAAACAAATGATACTTCAGTATCATCAGGACCCTTTAATTCATGGGATCCTGGGAATGTTGTGAGTTTCTGGGAGTTGTAGAGTATTCTAGATGGAGAGAGGAAACCAGATTGATAACAGGAAACCTATCTAAATAATCGTTGCTGACAAACTTTCTAAAGTTTCTCAGAGAAAGGGACCTGAATTTCCAAGACTGCAGATATTTGTTCTCATTTCTTTTCTCATTTTCAATAAATATTCAACAACCTACTTTGTATTTTTCTTTAAAGATCATCTCCAAAATGTACAAACTTCAGATTCCACAAAATCTGGAGCTGTCATTGCTACTGACCTCTTAGCTTTTCTCTAACTTCTATTATTTCTTTTCAGACCCTTTCTTCATCCCACCCAGACTATTTAATTTCTGTTAGTCTCCCAACTTCTAATTAATGGAAGAAAGGTTGATATTCCCAAATTATTTTTTCATGAATTGGTGAGAGTTGATGTAAATTGTGTGTAGATTTATCATTCAGTGAAAATAAATATTAGTCTCTGTTAAAACTGCATTATAACATGTTTTTACCACTTCTATTCAAAATACTATTTGAAGTTCTAGCCAGAAATTAAGGAAGAAAAATAAATAAAAGACATTCAAATTGAATAGGAAGAAGTAAAATTACCTCTGTTCATAAATGACATGATCTTTTATGTACAAAACCCTAATGATTACAGACACACATACACAGTTAGAACTAATAAATTAATTCAGCAAAGTTTTAGAACACAAAATCAACACGCAATTAGTTATTTTTTTCTACACGAATAGTAAAAATCCAAAAAGAAAGTTAAGGGAAAAATTCCCTTTGCGATAACATCAGAAAGAGTAAAATACCTAGGAATAAACTGAGGAGGCCAAAGAGTTATACATTTAAAACTAAAAAACATTGATGAAAGAAATTAAATAAGATATAAATACATGGAAATATATCCTGTATTCATCAATTGGGAGGATTAATATTGTTAAGATATTAACACTACCAAAGTGATATACAGATTTGATATAATCCCTATTAAAATTGCAATGATAGTTTTTGAAGGAATAGAAAAATCCATTCTAAAATTCATATGGAACCTCAAGGGACATGAAATAGCCAAAACAATTTTTAAAAAAAGAACAAAGTTGGAGGACTCAAACTTATTGTTTTCAAAACTTACTACAAAGCTACAGTAATTAAACCAGTGTAGTACTGCCACAAAGACAGACATATAGACCAATGGAATAGAATAGAGAGCCTAGCATGTATGGTTAAATGATTTCCTCAGAGGTTCATGATCATTCAACAGGAAAAGGAGAGTATTCAACAAATAGTGTTAGGAAAACTGAACATTCACATGTAAAAGAATGAAGGTGGATCCTTACCTTAGAACATATACAAAAATTAACTAAAATAATCAAAGACCTACACCTAAATATAAGAGCTAGAACTATAATACTTTTATAAGAAAAAATAAGGGAATGGATTTAGACAATGATTTCTTTTATATGACACCAAAAGTACAGACCACAAAACAAAAAATAGATAAATTGGACTTCATTGAAATTTTTTAAAAAATTATACATAAAAGGACATTATCAACGAACTGAAAAGGCAACCCCCATAATGGGAGAAAATATTTACAAACCATATATCTGATAATGGATTACCATCCAGAATATATGACTCCTACAACTCAGCGACGACAACAAAAAAAGCAAATAACCCAATTAAAAATGGACAAAGACCAAGTCTAAGTCTCAAAGAGGAACCTGTTGAAACAACTATTGGTGAGAAATTGGAATCTTTAGGCATTGCTGGTGGGAATTTAAAACTGTGCAGCCATTGTGGAAAACAGTATTGTGGTCCTTCACAAATCTTAAACACAGATTTACCATATAATCCAGTAGTTCCACTTCTGGGTATATATCCAAAAGAATTGGAAGCAGGTATTTATACTTCAATAAGAATCAAAATAGACACTTGTATAGCTATGTTCACCTCAGTATTATTCACAGTAGCCAAAAGGTGGAAACGGTCCAAATGTGCATCAGTGGATGAATAAGTAAACAAAACGGGGTATATACATAGAATGGAATTTTATTCAGCCCCAAAAAAGGAATGAAATTTTGACACATGCTACAAAATAGATGAATGTACCTTGATGACATTATGCTAAGTGAATAAGTTTGTCATAAAAGGGCAAATATTTTATGATTCTACTTATACGAGATACCTAGGGTAATTAAATTCATAGAGACGGAAAGTAGAATTATGGTTGCCAGCGTCCATGTGAAGGAGCAAATGGGGTGTTATTGTTTAATGGATACGGAGTTTCAGTGTATAAAGATGAAAAAGTTCTGGAGATGGATAGTGGTAATGGTTGTACAACAATGTGAATGTACTTAAAGCTTTTGACCTGTACACTTAAAAATGGTTAAATGGTAAATTTTATTAGGCATGTTTTGCAATAAAAATAAAAAAAATTATAAAAATTGTATTATATTCAAGTTGATGCCGAATTTTTAAAAATAGTCACAAAAGATTTAGGTCTCCAATGCTATATCATATATGTATCAATTACAGCCTTCCCTGCTGATTTCAGAATTATTCAATAAACTAGTGGTAATCGCACAATTCTTATTAAGTTTGTTCTTCAAGAGTTAAGTTTCACTTTGAAACTTGTGATTATACAAACCCATTGACCATTGCAAAGCTAACTTTTGTGTATATCCAGAAGATACCATGGTTAAGGCAAACACGTTTATGCCAAGTGCAAAAGTAAATAAATATATGGCGTTATGCATTATGTGGTCAGAGACCTATAGAATAAATGCAGTTTGTCACTTATTTCCTGGATTTTCCTAATTATTCTTAGAACCATGGCTAAGTCCCTGTACTCAGTTAAGAAAATCAGCTTTTAAGTAGAGGAAGATAAACTTTTCAAATTCTAGAGTCAGAGGACTGGTATGAGAAGAAATGAGAACTGGCAACCCAAGGTCCTCCAGTGTTTGGCTGACTTTCAGGGAAAGGGCACTACCCAGCAATGCTGTATAGGCAAAAATTGGATCATCAAATTTCCTCCTTTTCCTGAAAGTGTTCCAGAAAAATATTTATTTTCAGATTGTAATGCCAATTTTTCAGTTTCTAATAAGACTCAGCTGAAACTGTTTAAGAGAGGAACCAGTAAACATTGTCAGCCATATTTCAGTAGCCTAGCTCAGAGACAACAAAGGTCGACATATGTATTTTCGTACACATAGGTACACATACATTTTTTCTATTTTAAGCAAACATTGGAAATATACTTATTTTTTCATTCTTAGAACACTGACCCAGGAATGCCACAAATACCTTTATTTACATTGTTTTTAAAGCACGCACAGTAAAATCACAACTAGCTAAAATAGTCTCACCAAAGGAATAGATGATTCTTACTGATAAACTCAGAGCTGTGCTGGAATGATCATAGTCACCCTTTTCTTGATAGGGACTATCACATAGAAATAGAGTATTCCTCTCTACTCCTTTTAATTTAATAGCTGTTGACACTGATTGATTTCTGAAGTTAACCTAAAATATCTCAAATTCTGTGCACTGAATCTGGATAATTTGCTGTTGAAACATGTAAGGATGTTTGTTTTTATTATTATGATTATCATCATGCATTATACATATAAAATCACACCAACATATTTGAAGAAAAATGAAGTGAATAGTACAATCGCTGGTCAGATGCCTTTGTGTGACTAGAAAAAGCTCTGCTTCAGGTTATGTGTCATATGTCTTCATACGTGTCTCATATTTGGACACAGGTTGAAGGGCAATAGCTACCTAGTAAATATTCTCATGGCACAAATCTAAATTTTTCTGAAGGTCAGGTGAAAACACCTAATATCTCTTAAGATACAGGTTTGGAACTGGCAACTTGTCACTTCCATCCATTTTCTATTGGCCAAAGCAAGCCATCTGACCAAGTTTTAAGTCTCAAGGAACCTGTTAAAATTCTCAATTGTATTCCAGTAGCCTAGCTCAGAGACAACAAATGTCCATATAAGAGTGGGAGATAAATATTTGCTGAAAAATAATATAATTTGTCATGGTCATACTCATGATACTCTATTTCTTTAATCATATCAAATGTGTCTGATAATTCCAATATGTGCAATTTTTCTGGATCTGATACTGGTTTATTGTTTTTATCAACATTCATCTATGATACGTGTGTGTGTGTGTGTGTGTGTGTGTGTGCGCGCGTGTGTTATTGTAATCTTCTATATCACTCAAATTTAACTAGAGTGATTTTTGAACTTAAAAGTACAATCTTTCAGAGAGGATTTCCTTTACTTCTGCTAAGTAACTGATGATGTATTCAGCCACAGAAGTTGTGAAAATTTTGGCTCCTATACTTTTTGAAAGAAGAAGCAGTTTGTCAGGAAAGACATAGCAGACAAATTAACAAAGGAGTCAAAGAGTCTTCAGAGAAAAAAATCTATATGGGACCTTATTTCTTTCCCACTTGGGGTCCCACATTCTTAGAAAACTTTTTATAAATGAACTGGGTAGAGAGCACTAGGAAGGAATTCAGAGTGATAACTAAAGCCTCAATAAGGCTTTAAATTATCAGGATATATTAGGCTAGGAAGGTTAACTGTAATGTCCAACCTCCAAATCTTATTGGCTTGAAGTAACTCAGACATAAGACTGGCTCATGCAACAGTACAACATGGGTATTTGGTGGGTGGCCTTTGATGGAATGATACAGGGAGCAGACTCCTCCTTCTCATAGCATTGCTACCTCAAAGGACCTCAGGCTCTCCTGCTGGGTTTTCTTTCTCTGTCCTTCAGAGGAAAGTGGAAGAGAGTACAAGAGATATTTTAGTGTGTTGGACCTGGAAGTGGTGTTTATAATTTCCATCTATATGGTGCCATCTACTGCAAGGGAGGTCAGAAAACGTACCTATGAATTAAAAGAAATGGGTTTAGTAAACAACCAGCCAATATCTCTGATGCATGGGGTTCCAAACAAAACAGGCTATATCTAAAAATTTCCTAAGACTAAATAACTCAAACATCATGGGGTGGTTTTGAGATTTATGGCTGCATAGTAATAACACTTATAATGTAATTTATAACATAGTTTATAATGGCTTGTGGTGGTGTGTGGTAGTCATAGCTGATAGCGACAGTAGGAGAAGAGAGTATTTTTCCTCTATACTCTTATACCCACCTCACCTCTCAACCTCCAAATAACAACAGGAATCAAAAGAAAACCTGTACCAGCAAAGGTATTACTGTATCAGTAAACAGGAATGACATGAGATTCAAAACCACTTGTTTTTTAACAGTGACACTGTGAGGTAGGGGTAGTGTGGAGTCAAATCTGGCTCTGTGGGTTCTACTTATGGTGAATCACCTCAGCAGGGGCAATGGAGGTTTAGGAACAGTCTCTTCAGATTTCTGTGCATGGATATTAGTCTGGTTTCACTGTGAGCCGTCTGGTATCTGCTTCCAGTGGTGGAATTTATATTTGGGTTCCAGTTCCAGACATGAGATAGTTATAGAATACAACATACCAGTAAGTGGTCTCTGACCATATAGCAGGAGTGGGATGATTCTGGTGATGAGCCTACGGGAGTAGGGGTGGATAGTCTTGCAGTACTGATATGGGAACTCACAGAAATGTTGAATTAATTATTAAAACCATTTTGACCTTATTTTCATGCCTGGCTTGTGAAGAAAGCTTTTTCTTACAGTTACAGTTAAAGTTAGAAAAAATAATATTGCTGCCTGTTATGTGGAGAAGGAAATTGATCAATTTTATCCCCAGAATGATGTAGCTGTGTACTTCTATAGTTGGCATGTCTGCTCAGCAGGGTTGTGATTCCTTCATAACTTCTGAGTCCTCTGAAGCGGTTCATAGATGCCTACAAGGGCTGACTTCCTTTTACTCAGAGAAAAAATGACAAACATTGTCATCAGCTAGTAAAGTAATGATCTCATTTTTTGTTGAAACAAACTATCCATTTGCTTCAAAAAATGTATTTTGAATGGGGAGTGGGGGATGGGGATAAAAAAAATACCCTGAATCAAGGTTTCAGTTTACAAATAGCATGGTTTGTTTCCTGTACATTAGAGGCATTGTTTCATGTCAGCCTTTCTTGTGTTGATTTTCTCAGAGTCTGCGAGGGTAGAAGAATGATGAGCCAATGGTCTCCTGGAATAAATCTGGCCAAGGTCAGTTTTTATTTGTATCTCCTGCTTTCCTTTTTCCCAGAATCTCCTACTTATATTTTTCCATGGCAATCACGGGATATTCTATCTGTGCTCAATGTGACTGAAGAAGAGCCTGACTCACAGGGGGTTCTTCAACTCTGACACTCATGTCCTAGGCTGCATATTTTATAATCTAGACCAGGTTGTAAATCCTTGACTTAGTGGGAGAAGGATTTCTATACCTATAGAACCGAACTTCTCAACTCACCAGACTATTCACAACTCGATAGATGCTCAAGAGACTGCACTGATCTGTTATAATGAACCATTCCTTGTCTCCGACCTTATTGACATTATAGACATTGTAGATTGTGTAGAACTCAAAATTGGGTTCTAGAATTTGAGTTCTAGACATCTTGCATTGAGTTTTGGAAATATTCCCAACACAGAGAGGCACAGAGAAGGAAACTAGATGGGTTCTTAACCTAGCAAGGGAGATCTAGATTTCAAATTTTCAGAATGAGATGTCAATGAGTACTGCATTCAAATAATAGAGCTGTAGGGCCTCATGGATAAGATAAGTTGCTTTTAAGAAGGAAAACTAGTTTATCACAAATCTCAGGAATGCAAGAACAAAAAGACATTGGGACTCCTCCTTATGCAAAAAGCCACCAGATTCACTATGTAAACAATTTTAGTTTACTGTGAAACAAGGAAGCACTAATTGTATTCTAAGTTCTCTCTTCACACCATGGAGATGAGGCTCAGCAGTTGAATCAGCCCCAAATGAGGGCCAAGTGAAAGGGAGTTCTATGCAAGATTTGTAACAGAAAAATGAATGTCCCTACATGTGTGCATTCAGGGAAATAGTCCTCAGAGAAGATCAAGTGAAAAAAAGTCCTCCACTGGATTCCTAAGAGAGGTGTACAGGAAGTGGCCAGCTTATGTGTGCTCAAGAAATCACAGATGAGAAAAGGCATGGTGAAAAGGTGCCCGAGGCAGGATTCCTAAGATTTAGGGGTAAGAAACTGCCTGCTAGTGTGCTCTTTGGGAAAAAAGTTCAAGAAAAAGGCCAATTGAATGAGATCCTAACCTAGATTCTTAAGAAGTAAGGCTAGGATGTATCTTAGATATGTACACTCAGAGAATCAGACCCAAGAGAAGGTCAAGTAAAAGATCTAGGTTGAGTTCCTAAAAGCAAAGGGCAGAAAGAGGAGGGATTATGAGAATATGAGCTCTCAGGCATATCTGTCATCAAATGATGAAGAGAATTTTTCCAGATGCCACATAGAGAAATGAGGTCCAAAATAAATGTTTTATTTCAAAAGCTAGTTGCAGGTCAGAAACCATTGAGATTCTTAGACATTTAGTTGGAACTACATATACTACAGAGCACCTTTTTGCTACCACAGTCCCTGGCAAGTCCTTTCTTTGTACATCTCCCTACTATCTTTGTGCAAGATTATTCTACATCAGAATGTTTTGATCTATGCATATCTTTGTCTATAATTTTCAAGATTAATATTCCATGGCACTCCTTAGTTCCTGTTGCTTTAAAAAATGGCTGGATATATAAATGTGTTGTAAAAGTCATTCTTGTGTTTTTAATATATTTCCAATAAGACCTCTAGATTTCAAAACTGACATAAATGTACATTCCAGCTCCATTACACACTGTCTGTGCAGTGTGGAGGAAGGATTTTAATGTCAATAAGCCCCTCTTGGTAAACTAAGGACAATAATATAGCCTACATTATAAGACTGTTGTGATGAATAAGGAGATTATGTAAAGGAGTCTGGTGCATAATAAATACTAAATAACTGTTAGCAATGATGATAGCGATAATTACTATGAGGAGAGGCTGATATCACGTGATGAAGGGCCTGGGAATTCAGACTAAAAGGTTTTATCTAGACTTAATATGCTGTTAGGTAATTAGAGATGGAAGCGTATAAAGTCACTCTGATATTTTTCAAGTCCAGGAGGAGATAGCACCATGAGCACCATGGGGAATCAGAAAGATGGATCATGGCCTGGTCAATGAGTACTATGGGCATTGTCACTTCGCTGGGGCCATTACATAATAGATAATACTCAAGCAATAGTGGGGCCTGGTGCTTTGGTAATCAACCAATTATCACTGGATCTCACTCCTTGTAATTTCCACTGAAATTCATCACAGAGAGTTGCTTAAAATGTATAATTCATAACAGCAAAGAGCACTAGGAGTTTCATAATTCAGAATAGGCACATAACTGTAGTTGTCTCATATTATTTAAATAATGAATTTAGGTGAATGCCCTATCTTTCCAGGCTTTTCCATCTGGAGTGGCAGCACTCTGCCAGTAATTCAGTCCTTTAATGATAATGGTCCTACCTGATAATTACCAGTTGGCCCAAGACAGAGTTTTTCTTCAGCTTTCGTAGTCACTGGAAATAAAGATCCTTTTTTGTGTGGATGGCAACCATTTGATTTTGGGTTCCATTTAAAAGGATTCTGTCTGCTAGACTCAACATGTCTGCTAGACCCGTCCTCTCCTCTGGCCTGGGCATGTGAGTCTCCAATTGGTTCCCATCTCTGTGTCCAGATATCTTTGTATCATCCTGACTTACCTCAGCACTCTCTCTCTAGTCAAATGATTACAGATTCCGTAAAAGCTCCACCTTGATCCCTATTCCAATTCTCTGTCACCTCCTATTCTAAAGCCCGACTCTGGCCTTACAGAGTCTTTTGTCCAGAGATTCCCAGTATCTTATTTTGGACATCACCCTTATTGCTGTCCCTCCTTCAATACTTTTAGTATGAACCTTTTTCTCTGACATAAACATAAGACAGTAATGGAGGATTAACAAGTATATCTCAGAATATGTAATCTTGTAGTGCATTTCACAGTGAAACAAAGACAGGCTCGTATATGAGGAAAGAGAGATGAAAATTGCTACGGCTTATGTGGAATCTACCCATCAACCAGCATGCCTAGTTATTATTCCACCCAGCTGATACTGGGAGTTAATGAGGAGTATCTTGGAGAAGATTGTGAAGTATACTTGAGTGAAAGATTACAAAAGTACATATAGTATATATGTAACTTAGAGTAGGATGGCATTTAGAAATTTGAGAGTCTAATAGCAGTAGCATTTTTTGGAGGAAAATGGCAGCGATTAACCAGTGTTTTGGAATTTGATATATAGCATTCAGAATTAATTTCTATCAGATATATTTTGTTTATGGATTTTTACATCTAAAGATGAGACACAAGGGCTTTTAATGAAATCATTGAGAGTCTGAACATCACCCATACTGTTCTCTCTTCATTTCTCTCAGTCTCTGTCCTGCAGCTGGATCAGTAAGCAAATCAGCTCTCTTACCATTTATCTTTAGTCAGACAAGGCAACCACTCTTAAGAGGAAGGAAATGAGAAAGTGGTGGGCAAAAACACCTTTGAAGGGAGAGAGAAAAGTGGTTTTGAACTAATAAATTATGTGTTTTTCTTAATTATGTTGACTTCCCCAAAGCCGCACTTGACATGTTTTCTGAAACTGGGAAAAGAATGAATCAAGGTTATCTGCAAAGATATTTGTGTAGAAACTGCCACTGAGCTCTTTGCTTTTGACATTTATTATAAGACTTAGATAAAAAAAAAAAAAAGCTTCACAATGGTAATAAATGAAGTCAAGTTACTTTAGGTCCACTTGGCCCTAGGACCAACATGACCCTGTTCTTGTGGTGTTTAATGATTTCTGTACTGTCACTATCAAAAATTCACCTTGACTAGCAGTTGTCATGGTGACCATCTAAATTCACTCCGGGCACACTTCAACACGTGATGCATGCTGTGTATAGTTTCTTCCTCTACATGTGTAGCTCCTTAGAGGAGTCCAGTTTTTCAGCCAAACCATGTGCTAAAAACTAAGAAATGACCTCCCCACATTTGTCATACTTTGGTCACTGAGATTGTAACAACTGGTGAAAATGTAGTTTTTCTCACTTATTAAAAGGAACAAGTCTTGAGACCTGATTTCAGATTGCACCTCTGGCTTATGGTGTGATACCTTTCTATTGTGATTTAATTTCTTTTTTTGATAGAATATAAAGTATGGTTTTCTTTTTTAAATTCTCTCCATTATAAAACACAAATTATCCTTGTTTTGGAAGGAACATAGGGTGACTTCTTGTGCTGAGACTGAGCAGGAAGAACAATTGCCCTGTCCACCAGCAGTGCTCTCTATTGAAGGAGTCCCCAACCCCCTGGGCCACGGACCAATACCTGTTCGTGGCCTATTAGGAACTGGGCCACAGGGCAAGATGTGAGCGACAGGTGAGCAACTGAATTCATCTGTATTTGCAGCCACTCCCCAGCACTAACGTCACTGCCTCAGCTCCACCTCAGATCATCAGGCGTTAGGTTCTCATAGGAGCACTGGTCCCTGGTGCCAAAATGGTTGGGGACTGCTACTCTATTGTCTTAAAAATAAAATATTCGACAGGGCATTCCAGTTCTCAGTGTCTATTACAATGAAAACTGAACAAAGTATTTGGGAGACTGAGTCATATCTCACTCCCTTTATAAAGTGAGTCGGTCAAAAGTGGGAATTGCGTTGTGGCCCAGAACTAACAAAAGAGAGCAGCGTGAGTCAGGAAGTTTAGGAAGGGAGCCATCTCTTTTCTTGTTTGATCTGCCCTAGTTAATTTTATTTCATGGTATTTTATCTATTCTTTTTGTTTCCACTAATATCCCAACTGACTCAGTCAATGACCATCAGCTGTCTCTTGTTTTTTTGGTACACTTGCTCACTGATACCCAAATCAATGGGTTTGTTTTTCGACTCACAGCTTGCCTTCTTCGTTGACATCACATATCACCCACTTCCTATCTGCCTGTACACCAGACTTCTGGCCTCTTCCTTTGACTTATCTTTGGTTCACATAAGTGTCTGGATCATGAAAGTTCCAATTTTCCTTTCTAACTGCCCCACACTGAGTCACATCCTAACTTCTCAGCCTAGGCCATTCTCAGTAAAGCTCAGGAAAAAATTAACTGCTCTCAGTATCCACATTTTTTCTAATCCTTTCTTCCCTCACTCTACCCTGATTCTCCCAATCACCAGCCACATATTTATAGAGGTTTAGAAAAAGAGTCAAAGAAATCAGAATAAAAACCTACATCTCCACAATACTATGGATGCCTGTAAATGGAGAGAGGCTTCCCTTCCCTGAAGTTCAAGCAAGAGTATTAAGAACTGATTAAATGTATATAACTTAATTTTAGATGGAATTTGCCAATAACAGTATGCTAACTAAACACGTTGAGCTTCGTTAAAGACTAGACAAACCCCTTTTCATCATGGATATTATTATGTGAATTCTAGAAGATCCATATGGAATTGAGTCAAATTCAGATGCATAAATCATGGGATACTTTAGTGAAATGTTGCAGATACATAATCTAATTTTGTTTCAATTGCTCTCCCTTGATTTTCCTGTGGAGAATGTTGGCTTAAAAGGCAAAATATAATATTGCTTGGCAGTTAAAAAAATTTCTTTGATAACAATTTGTAGAATGGAGAATTGACGTGATAGATTATAAATATATGCAACAGTTATGCCCCAGGTTATACATATGAAAGATAAATATAGAATGCTCCTTGACTTTACAAGGGGATTATGAACTGATAACCCCATCATAAGTTAGAAATATAAGTCAAAAATGCATTTAATACACTTGACCTACCAAACATCTTAGCTTAGCCTAGCCTATCTTAAACATGCTCAGGACACAATATCCAGAAACACTGGCAACAGTACACTGTAGAATATTGGCTGTTTACCCTTATAATCGTGTGGCTGAAAGAAGACTACCAAGGGAGTGAATTCACAGGAGACAGCCAATATCCTAGGCTACCTCAATGTCCTTGTTTAATCTCTGGGAATGGGCAATGCTGACTTATTTATATTCTCTTTGGAGAGCTCATCCACTTTTACAACTTATCTTTCACCTCATGGGGATGAATCTCAGTTCTTTAACCAGACTTCTTTCCCAGTGATATATTACCAGCTCCCTGTGATGAATAGCTAACTCTGAATGAATACCAAACATGTGCTAAGTACTTCACATAAGTTATACCTAATTTCTTGACAGCACCATATTTTAAGAATAAGAAAGCCAAGGCTCAGAGAAGCTCAATGTATAAAAGGCATATGGCTAGTAAGAAGCAGAGCTATAATCGAAACCCAGGTATATCTTTGTATAAAGCTTGTGCATGTCTTTTTCCAAGGTTCCACACTGTTTGGTCTGTCTGTCTGTCTGTCTGTCTGTCTGTCTGTCTGTCTCTCTCTTTCAATAGAGGTATTCTCCCTTCTTACCCCATATTTATTTTTGACCAAGAAACAGAGGTTTGCTCTGAAGTCTGACTGTTGTGCATTATATAAATTGCCTTTTTCTTGGAAGAAAAAATATCCCTGGTTCCAGGAGAAGAGCATTTTTTTTTTTGTATTTGGTTATTACTGACTGGGACTTTTTCTTATAAAATAAAGTGAATCTTGGCCAAGATCTTTTATTTCCTCCATTTTGTTGTTTTGCAGTCAGGAAGTGAATTTCAGAGCTTTGGTCCTTTATTGACCTTATTGCTGAGGATTCACATTATTTAAAATCATAAGACATTCTTTCTTCTAGTTCTTTGATAAAGACCTTGAGTCAAAGATATTCCGGGAGATAGCACATTGATAATTCATTTCCCAGGCAGTGGAGAGCAAGTAACGATGAAAAGATCAGCTTTAGATTGCATAGCCAGTCTGTTGGGAGACAGTTTTCCCTGCAACTCTCATGTGTCTAGACATCTTGTGGCAGAGGCACTGAATATTTTCTGAACTGTTTCTTCAAGGATATTTATGTAGTTACCACCCTTGGAAGATACATATAGTGTTTCCCATTGGATCAAAGGGGAGGTTTACTTACTTTCCACTATAATAAAGACAATGTCTTTATCTGGATGAAAGGGAAAGAAAGCTTACTGTACATTATAAAAAGGTTCAGGTTCACTAAGCTCAGGGTTGCTCTTCTGAAATGCAGCCCACTATAAATGCAGACATCTATCTGAGCTAATAATCTGTGTTCCTCTTGTAGAACTTGGGGCAAGGAGAACTGACACAAATATGTTGATGATTATGCTACTTGTTGTGCTGTAATAAAGTTATTTATCTCTAATCTGGAAGTCTTATATTTTATGCCAGTATCTATGAAACAGGGTAGCTTATTAATTTATAAGCAAGGTAAATCTGAGACCCTTTGCAGTTATCGACACAGCTACAGTAGGAACTGCAGTTCAAAGGTCAAATATATTTGTGATTCTAAATAACTTTCACTTTAGAGTACTCCCCCTGTGGTTCAGAAAAAAAAAATTATTACTTACCAAGGGCTTAAAATCTTTTATGTAATTTTATTAAAGATTTGTAATTTTATTATGTAATTTTATTAAAGATTTACATAAGACAGTGTTGCATTGTTACATTATTCAAATTATTAAACTGAAAAAATGAGGTATAATTTGACCAACAAATTTATTGAGAAAAATTATTCAATGTCTAGGTTATAATATGTTCATATCGATGTCTGTGAATGAATGATTCAAGGGCATAAATAGAAGGGCAATTTACAAAAGGAAATTCAATGGACATAAATTATATATACAGTTAACTCACATAAATACAATTTTATGTTTTTAAGAGAGAAAGAGAATGGTAGTAAGACAAATGGTGAGGATGAGAGAAAGACTGAGAAAAAGAGAGAGAGAGAGAATAAAAGTTCAAATAATGTGGGCAATTCAGTCCACCATTACAATCAGTGAACACAGCCTACAGAGAAAATAAGATGAGAAGTCTGAATTAACTCTTTCTTTTAAATTGGCTGGTTCCAGTTATGGCATGCCTCCCATAAAATGAGCAGCTATGTGTTTCCAGTGTTTAAAGATACGTGTTTTTCATAATATATCTTCTAAAAGCAAGCCTTTTGCTTTATCTAGTGCTAAAGAAGCAGCAAATGGCTCCGATGTGTAGAAAAAATTATTCGTTGGGCTTTTAAATAAGATTTTGGTCCCTAAGGATTTTTTGAAGCATAATTTTGACTTAATACAATGACTTTCCTTCCTGTTACATAAAACTTCCCTGGGCCAAGAGACTACAAAAATGGGCTGACAATTCGATCACAACATTATTTAAGTTTATTTAAAAATTTATTTATTTAAATTATTTTCAAGTATACAGTACATTGGTTAGACATCTATATTGTTCATAAAACAATTCCTCCAATTGCTCCCTCCCTCCCCTTGCCCTCCACCATGCCATCATCTTATTGCTAACTGCATTCCCTCTGCCATGCTCCCCATCCCCGTGACCAACTATCAACTACTAATTTGTACTTCTTTAACCTTTCACCTGATTCTCCCAGCCCCCCAACCCTCCTCCCCTCTGTCCATCACCAAATTGTCCACTCTATTTGTGAGTCTGTTTTTGATTAGTTTGTTCTTTTTGTTCCTTGGATTCTGCATAAAAGTGAAATCATATGATATTTATCTTTCTCTGTCTGACTTAGTTCACTCAGCATAATAACCTCTAGGTAATTAAGAATTTTTTAAGGTAACTTACATACAAGGCTTATCTCTGGCAGTGACAAGACAACATGGATGTCCTCTGTGCCCTGAGGCAGATGCTAAGGGGTTATATAGAATGGGGCAAGATAGATAGAGGTACCAGGGTGTGATCTGCCCCAGATAAGGGAAAAAATGTTTGCCCTGGGGTAAGACAATGGACTGTTTCAGGAACCACAAACTAGTACCCTGTGGGGCATTGAGGAGGGGTCAAACAGAAAGTCTCTGAGAGGATTTTCAGGAAGCAATCTCTCTTCTGACCAGAATCTAACTGGCAGGTCCAGCAGTGGCTAAATCACGACATAGTCTCTCCTCTATACTTCTTAACTCTCCAAACCCTCCCTCTTCAGCATATGACATGAATCCATGACTATATCCATCAGAAATAAGTCAGCATGACAAATGCCACCCTAACTATCTCAAGTAGAAAGATATTTAATATAGGGAATTAGAGTATTAATCATTGAAAGTTCTAGAGAAATGAAATTGAAAGAAATAACACTCTTGGTTTTAAGGTAAACTGGAAATACAGGAATTATGCAGAAACCACTGATGATGGTATCACTTGCCAATAGAACTAAAGCAAGTGATTAACAGAACCTCACTCAAACTCTAATGCAAACTCACATTTGCATTTTCCCGAGTCTCTTTTTAATGCTGCTGGATCATAATAGTTTCTCCTTCTTTTCTGCCTCCCAAATAACATGTGGATCCTTATTATTGGCAAAATTTAACCCTAAACTTTGTTATCAATGGAGTCTCAGATACCAGTGATGCAGAAGCAAGTGTAAATCAAGGTGTGGATTATGTTGATTTGACACAGACAATCTGACACTGTCTATCCCTTTGACAATTCAATATTAATATACACCCTTTTGCCTATATTTAACTTTCAAATGACAAAAAAAAAAGCATCAAGTCCTACTTTCACATAACATGCTCTGACCATTTCTGAAGTAAAAAAAGTGCCTTTTCCTTCTATCCCCAAAATGAAATAGTAACTCCCAATAGACTTTGCCCATTACTGGGTGATGATTTTTCCTCTTCTACTTCAGTCACAAACTGCCTTTGATATTTTTTTAATTTGAGATAAAATTATAAGTTTACCTATAATGAATTATGGAAAATAGTAAAGAGAAGAGAAGGAACATAAATTGATATAGGTGGGCATATGTATGTATCTCAAAGCAAGCAGAATAAAACTTTGCTTAGATTCTAAAGTGTTGGTTTCTGTAATTGGTCACAGTGTCATAGCTGTCATTTACAACTTTAGTCTTCCTTACTTAGTCAATATTTCCTTTGATCTCAGCTTGATCATAGTTATTTAACTAGAGATGTGATCCAGAACCTTTATTCCTAAAGGGTTGGAATCCTTAGAGTTCTGCCTGCATTGGTTTGCTATACCTTCCATCAACTTTTACCACTAGACTCAGAATTGCAAAGAAGTCCTCCAGACAATCACTTGAATTCCACACTTAATACATACTAACCTTGATTCAGCTATGTAGCAGCCACCCTGTTTCCTTTTAATAATCATAATCAATTAACACAACTGATAGCATATTTTTTTTGTCTTTACATTCATGAGATGCTGAATCCTAAATAGGACAGCTGGAAATTTCAGCTTTCACTTCATTGGAAGAGTTCTTCTTATCTTTCTGGAGGGGGAACTAACACTCTACACCAAGAAAGCATGAAGTTATTGTGGCTGGAACCAATCTGGTCATGTATATTATCACTGGTAGTAGTTAGAGGGGATATATATACCTCTTGGCACATTACTTTGAGTACTCTGGCTATGAAACAAATGGCATTATGTATTGGTCATTGGTTCAGAGCACATACTGAGACTTTAAGTGCAGATATCCAAACTCACAATGTGTCGTCAATCAATGGCACCAGATTGAACCTTCAATAGGCTCTTCCATAGTTTGGCCTATTTCTGTGTGTTGTGGAACATGGTAAAATCAGTAAGCGAGCAGGATAAAGTTCTTTACCTTCTCTGCTATGATTTTACAGTGTGTGTGTGGATACCATGTTGATAAATGAGGGATTCTGTAAGTCCATTGATATTGGTAATAGTAGAAGGACAAATCACTACCCCATAAATGATATAAGAAATCACTTATAATCAACTTGCCACCTGGTAGATCACAATGGTGCTATATTGGATTCTTGGCATTTGTCTTTGCTGTTGGTAGGTTGGACACTCAGAATTGGGAATAAATAATCTGAAAAACTGAGAAATGATGACTTAGTTAAGGTAAATGGAGGGTCAGGCAGGGAAAGCCTTTTTCTCATACCTGAGTCTCTTCAAGCATATTATTGCTCATATCACTTATATAAAGCTCTGTCTCCATCAAATATAAAAAAAAAATAAACTGTGAAAAAAAATGTTTGCATCTTCTTTCTCATTCACACCTCAATGGTTCCTAAGGAAATTGGCAGACAAAATCTCCTTTATAATTCTACAGGCTGATCATTCTATCTCAGTTCAAATAGCTAGATCAGATATTATCTTCCGGCTTTCTCATATTGAAAGCCAGAAACTCGTCTCAAAATAGAAAATTTGAAACATGTCTCAGAATAGACAAACTTCAATGAGTACAATATTGGTATTACCAAAATAATTTTAAGAATAATAATATCAAGCAATTCCATGTCACTTAAACTGCTGTAAATTCTTTATACACAGCAACTAATTTAATCCTCATAACACCCTGAGAAGGTAGGTCCTAAGTAACCCTCATTTTATTAATTGGGAAATTAAGGGACAGTGGTTAATTCACTTGTCAAAGGCCACACAGCTACAATCTGGTGGAGCTGGATGCAAAGCTGGGTATTTTGTTTTTAAAGTGTATGCTTCTATTTTATTAGCTATATGTCTCACAGTCATCCCACCTTGGCACTTTTTTGTTAACCTCAGTTTGAAATTTCATAATTAATCTGCCTCCTAATTTGCTGTTGAATCTCTTTAAAAGAAAAATCAGTACTTAGTCTGAGCACTGGCATTTTCCGAAGATTTTGAATTAAGTCATATATTTTATCCTAATTTAAATCTTAAAACTTTTTTTTTTTTTTTTTTTACTTTAGACGCTGTTATCTTATTATTCTGATCATCACCAGGGCTTCTAAGAAAAACTCTGATTTTATTTTTTTAGTATTCAAGTTTCTTACCAATCAATTCATCAGATGTAGTCTCAAATAGAATTGTTAATTATATGTCCAAAACCTCTGATTTATCTAGAGACTTGTTCCTCCACTAAAAAAAAATTAAACATTGTGCTGTTTTAATGGTATGTTGAAGATTCTATTATATAGTCTTCACCAATTTCTGAGCCTGGGTATCTAAACAGGTTTGTGATAATTAAACTGATAAAAATGAAATAGAGACATTTCAACATCATTGAAATGTTGTAAGTAAGCCCGGATTTGTTTGAGTTTTGGTGTTGAGAGTTGGTTAAATTTGGAATATTAAATTAGTAGAATGATTGATAAAATGGAAACCAAATGGATGTTTACCAGATATATAGGATGACTTTTATCTTCTTAATTGCTATTTTGGAGTCATTTAGCCTTTTGGCTGAATTCTTGAGAAGTTGAGAGAAGCAGCAATGTCACAAGAAATATATTGTCACATTTAGCAGTACATTCCATCCTCTCCTAAGGCCATTTGTAAACAATGTAAAGATTATGCCAGAAATATTAATCGAGAATGTTAGTCTCGAATTGCCTATAGCATCTTGCATCAGTGGATGTCTGGAAGGAAAACAGTATTGCCAATGTAGCTGCAAAATCTAAATGATACTTCTACAATGCATGAAATTGAATTACCCTCAGGTGCTTTGGCAAACCCATAACCACAGATCAAGATTCCCTTTCCTTCCTAAAGCAAGTAACAAGCTGCAACCCTTTTTGAATTAAAAGCTGTATTAGCTTTTTGAATACTAATAAAACAGTCACACTCAACAAGCCATCTGCAAACATGTTATTTTCAGAGAAAAAAGAATATTGGCATTGAATCTTGGAGACAGTCACACTTGACAATGATATAAAAAACTTTTACCATTGCTAGAAAAGAGGGAATTAAGGCTGATGTGTAAAAGAAACAAAGCATACCATCTCTACAATAAAAGATTTCTTAAAGGACAAATGGCATCAGCATGAAAGCCTGGTTAAGAGCCCAATGTTAAATATTCACTGAGCTATTTATTTGACCTAAGTTGCATCTTTAATCTACATAAATGAAACACAATTTTCTATTTTCTCATTTTGCCTATTTTCTTTCTCATCTCTCCTTTCTCTCTTAGTCCATCTATCTCATTTTTTTGCATCTATAAAATTATTCTCATATTTTTCTAAGTCTTCTGATATATGATCACAAAAACCATCATAGACATTGATTTTATGAATTCCAGTGTGGTTGCCACCTAAGAATTCTGCAACCTCTAGAATTTCTGCTGATAAATTTATAATTCTAGCTCACCTCCATAATATATATTTATATACTATTGTTTCCAAGCCACAGCTTATTAATGAAGAAAGTCACAAAAGGGAATTAATTAGTTCTAAATCAAAGGCATGCTCTCTAACTTCACCAGGCTATCATTACTATTCAATTAAAAAAAAATATGCATTGACTATTGTGTGATATCATGTTCCTTTCACTGGTTATGCAAGAATTCTAACTTCACTAGTATCCTTATAATTTATAATAGGATACTAGATACATATATACTTTTTCTTACATCCAAGCAGATACCACATCTAGACTATTCTACCATGTAATTTCTCTTCAATTTGAAAAGTGTTTCTTTCACTTTTCTCTTCCATTTTCTTTGTTATTATCTTAGTACTGGCTCTCATAATTTCTATCTGAAGTACCACACATGCTGACACTAATTCCTTGTCCTTTCATCATCCATTCCCTTCACTGTTCAAGAGTGAGCTGTCTAAAATGCAAATCTTGTCATGTGACTTCATGCTTAAAAATCCTTCCATGGCACTCCATGACATTTGGAATCAATTCATAGCTTGAGAATGACTTACATGACCTTTAATGAGCTGGCCTGGGCTAGCCACTGACTCATTTTTTCTATGCCCCCTTGTTCCCTCTGGTCTAGCAACTTATAGTTCCCTGAACATTCCAGATTCTCTAACCATCCAATGTTTGCACTTGCTACTGCCCCTGCACAAATGCCTAAACCCACAAGAAACTATTTCCTGAGCAAACTGAATGATCTTTAGCCTGCACCCCATAATGGGAGTGGAAACACAGGAACACATAAGAAATGAATAATCTTGCTGGGGAGACAGATAATTGAATGTATTTTTGCTTTCTTATCTAGGAACTTAGAACAAGTGTTTTCTTCTCAACTTAAATATAGCTTCTTCTTAGAAGTCTTCACTGGTTTTCTCCACACTCAGTGATGACTTGGGAACTCCGCTGAGGGCTTTGCCTCACTCTGCCATTATCTTGACAAGTGGGTGCTATAGCGATCTATTCATTTACCTGTCTCTCCAGCTAGACTATTCATTCCTTATGTGTCCATGATTCCAGTCCCCATAGAGGTAAGACTATTATTTATTTTGCTCAAGTTTCTCTGTAGTTTTAGCACAACTTTTTATGTTCAGAGAATAATATTTATTTTTTTTGCAAGCAGCAATACCAGACATTACCTTGTCCATTTCTTTCATGTTTTGCAGTAGAAACATACACTGTGGGGTTACCTGACTTACCAATGCCAAAAACTGCGGGGACATAAACTCTGGTATCTTGACCTGGTGCTGACTCCACTGTACCACAAGAACTGATGTTCTTTTAAACAGTTCACTCAGCAGCAACAGCAACAGCAACAGGCACAGCTCTCCTTTTCCAGTATTTCTCCCAGTCCCTTGGCATAGGACTTGACTTGTGGTGATGTGGATGAGAATAGAATTTGCCAAATATTCTATTATATGAATTAAATATGATTATATGTTAAAAACCCTTAGCCTTGAGATTGGCATATAATAGGTAGTTGGTATATTTTGTTCTTCTTTTTCATATACTTTCAGGTTTCTGCCATTGAATAATCAGCTTAATGTCATGAATAATTATTGTTCATATTGATGATTGATAAAGGTGAATGTTTTTAGTATGTGCTCAAGATGTTGTGATTTGTCCCTACTTCTCTTGCCTGAGCTCCCGCATATGTCTTCACATATCTTTTGCTCTACAAGTATCAATCTACTTTTAGTGTTTTCAGACCTCCATGCTTTCATACAATGCCATGATTTTGTAAATGCTATTCTCTCTGTCAGAAATATTTTTTATCCCCATCTTCTTAATTATCTGAGTATTCTACTCTCAGTCCAAACCTCACTTCTTTTGTGAAAAGTTATCTAAATGTCTCCCCAAGAAGTTAGCCTCTCTCCTGTGTGCTTATATTTACCTCATATATTCTCATTTTTCCCAGGACATTGTAAGATTGTTGGGCAGAAACATAACATCTTACTTGTCTATCCTTACTTTCCCCCTATAATTATAATGATTCTAAATGCTCAATAGATATATTTTTTAAAGAATTTGTACTGATCAAATTAATCTCTGTCATTGAATGTCATATATATCTGATTAGCAGACTGAAAAAAATCATGATACGAATACTTATGATATAGAAATTATGTAATGTGTGGATAATACATGAAATTTACTAGTAATTCAAAGATCAAGAAAAGTAAAATAATTTGAACCATTCTATAACAATGCAGTTTAATGAGAAGGAATTGATGACTATATCAATCAGAGTTAAAATAATACCAATTGATAGCCACCATTTAATCCTCAGAAGAAGCTTATGAGAAAGGTACTATTTTTCTCCCCACATTTCAGATAAAGAAACTGAAACCCAAAGTCACACTGTTAGTAAATGATGGAGCCAAAATTTAAACAGAGAATTTTT
Organism: Pteropus vampyrus; assembly: GCF_000151845.1. NCBI lineage: Eukaryota > Metazoa > Chordata > Mammalia > Chiroptera > Pteropodidae > Pteropus > Pteropus vampyrus. Next base: position 275,546 of record NW_011889448.1, on the reverse strand, counting down.
TTTTTACCAAAGAATAATATGTTAAAATGTTATGTTAGCTCCTAAAGGAACTGTTTCCAAAAATATTAAAGTGGAATTACATGAAATGAACAGAGAAGCCAATTTCAGCTTAAATTTCTTTTGATAAGTTGAGAAGAGTTATTCTGATGGATCATCACACTTAGGTAAGCATCCCATTCTACTTAAGATACAAGTTTAAAAATAACATTATGACATAATTTGCTCACTTAAATCATCCAGAATTTTTATGAAACAATTATAAGCAATGTTCTATTCATAACATTCTGTCCACACCGTTTAGTTCTAAGTGTTTTTTCTCCTGTCATGAGTTTCTGTGTCAGGACCTGGACTAGGCTGTTAACCACAGATTATTTGTTCTCTCTCTGGGCAGTGCTCTTCTCATGACTACAAATGCTGTGCCACATGCAATGAAGGTGACTTGTTTTTGTCAGCAGTGATGAATGTAATACCTATTATCTAAACTTGCACCTCCGAAGATAGAATCTGGCTTGGACATCCTATTGAAATCCCAATTTGTAGTTAAATATGTTACCAGGAATTTGCTGAATTCATTTTCTGTTTGTTTTCTCTAGTCTCTTATAGCTTTATACCATTCACCTAATGTGTTCAGTGATATAGCTAAAACTAGAAATGTAATAATCAATATATGAGCCCAGCACTACCCCATCTGTTTGAAGTCACACTCTCCAAATTGTCAGCTTTGACAGAATGTTCTCCATAGGGGTCTTGTGAACCTCAGCAGCTAGTGAATTGATGAAAGATATTGAGTAAATCCCACTTACTGAATGGAAATCCCAAAAGGTTCCTAATGTCCATTGAACATATGGCTTTGATATCACTTTTTGATTTTCTGTGCTTTTAGCCAGGCAGCCCAGACTAGCCAGAGGATATAATATCTTTCATTCTAGAAATGTGTGGCATAAATTTATACAGCTTTCCAGCTTTTAATAGGTATTAGTGAAGGAAATGAAATCAAAGTGTGGCAATGGCTCCAGGCTTTCCAGTTTTGCTCTTGCCATTGGGCAATAATAATGGGTCACTTTTGTTTTGGACATGTTATGTAGATGGTTTCCCATGAAATCTGTTCTGTGTACCAACATTAAAGAGAAGGAACAGTAGGCTAGAAAAGTTCTGGAGGAATAATGTAACTGACTGAGTGAATAGATCATGCTACAATTCCTGAGAAAGGCATACTCAGGAAGCAATGTGGAGCCCATCATAATCTTAGGTTAAGGAGATGTAGCTGGAAGACAAAAGAGGCCAAAACAGCTGAAGTTTATAGATAGATTACTGGAAAGGAGATTGCTGTACAGAGAGAGAATTCTGGAGATCTGCAGAGAGTTCCCCTTCAGTAATCAGGTGAATACTGATCAGCAAATACTTGTGAGGAAACGCCTTAAGACCAGAGAGAGAATCACCTACAGTTATTAGAGGAAGCAGTTCTTAGAGCTCACATAGGACTAGGAAGAATTCCCATTTCCACCAGCCAATGTGGAAAACTTCCTAATTCCTGGGGCGTAGAGTATTCAAAAGTATCTTGCCCCAGTTGTGGTTAAAATTAGCCATAGACTAAACACTCATCTGCTACATCTCAACAAATCTTAAAATCAAGTCCTGAAAAGATTTTTTTAAGTAACTTAACTGTATCCAGGATAAAAAAATCAAAAATACTTTAGGACTACAAACATGCAAACATATCTAATATCTAACCAGGTAAAATTAGCAGTTTTAGCATGTAACAAAAAATTACCAGGCATGCAAAGAAGGTAAAAAATACAACCCACAATGAGAAGAAAAATCGCTCAGTTTCTCAAACGATACAGACCCAGTTATGAAACGAATGATAGACTTAGTAGACTGGGCATTATAAAAAATATTATAATTGTATACCATATGTCCAAGAAGCCAGAAGCAAGATTTAACATCTTAAGTAGAGACATGGAAGATTATAAAAGACTCAGACTGAACTTTGAGATATAAAAATGACTATGAATAAGATGAAAAGCAAATTGGATGGGAATAATAGCATATTAGACATTGCAGAATGAACTATTAGTGAACTTGATGACATCAATAGAAAGTATCCAAAATGAAACAGTCGGAGAAAAAAAAAACTGAAAAAATTTTAGCAAAACCTCAGTGAGCAGTGGAACATCTTCAAGAAACTAAATTTTTGTAAATATAATGAAAACTATAAACCCATACATCTAAGAAGCTAAAGAAGTACTTAGAAGAAAGTTTATAACATGAAATGCCTAATGTTTGAAAGAATAAAGGTCTCAAATCAATGACTCATTTTTCAACTTAAAAACTAGAAAATAAAGAGCAAATAAACTCAAAATAATTAGAAGAAAGAAAATCACTAAGTTTGGAGTGAAAAAAATGAAACATATAACAGAAAATAGAGAAGAAATCAATGAAAGTTAAAGTTTATTCTTTAAAAAGATGGATAAAATTGATGTCTTTAGCCAGAGTGATCAAACAAAAGTGAAGCCATAAATTATTAATGTCAGGAATTAGATTTTTAACATTACTGTACATTCAACAATTATTTAAAATGACAACAAATAAACATTAAGAACAACCTTATGCCAATAAATTTGACAACTTAGTTGACAATGGGCGAATTCCTTGAAAGACACAATCAAAGACAACTGAAGAAATATATAACCTGACTAGCATTCTATTAAATAAATAGAAATTGTAGTTAAAAATCTTTCCTACTCATTAGATTGCAGGATCAGATAGCTTCAATAGTGAATTTCAGAAATGTTTTAGGAAAAAACTATGCCAATTCTACATGAATTCTTCTAGAAAATAGAAGATAACAATACATAACAAGCCATTCTAAGACACCAGCATTACTCATACCAAAACCAGATGAAGACATTGCACATAAAACTATAAGCTAATATCTCCCAAATTTTTAAAAAATCAAATACACCAATAACTGAAAATGATAATACATCACAACAATTTGGTGTTCATCCCAGGACTTCAAACAGATTCAAAATTCAAGAATTTGTTGATGTAGTCGATCATAAAAATATACTGAAAAATAAAAATAAACATATTATTATTTCAACTGATGAAGAAAAGCATTTGAAAAAATCCAACATATATTCCTGATGAAAACTTACAGGAAACTAGGAAAGGAAGGTACAATGGGCTAAATGTTTGCATTCCCCCCAAATTCATATGTTGAAATCCTATCCCGCAAGGTGATAGTATTAGGAGGTGGGGTCTTTGAGAGGTGATTAGGTCATAAGGGCAAAACCTTCATGAATGGGATTAGTACCCTTAAAAAAAGGAACCCAAAGAGCTCTCATACCTTCTTTGTGCTATGTGAGGATATAGCAAGAAATCAGCAGTCTGTAACTTGGAAGAGGGCTCTCACCAGAGAGCTGTCATTGTGATTCCAGACTTTCAGCGAACAGAATTGTGAGAAATACATTTCTGTTGTTTATAAGCCACCCAATCTATGATACTCTGTTACAGTAGCCTGAACTGAGTAAGACAGAAAGGAATTTCTTTAATAAGGGTCATCAATAAAAAAGTTACAGCTACTATCATACTTACACAAGGCAAGGATGTCTACCTTCACCACTTCTAATCAACATTGTACTGTAGGTTCTAGCCAATGCAATGGCGAGAAGAAGGAATGAAAAGGCATTCAGATAGAAAAAGAAGTAAAGTTTTATTTGCAGATGACATAATCATCTATGTGGAAAATCCTAAGTAATCAATAAAAAAGATACTGGAACTAATAAATGAGTTTAGCAAGTAGACAAGGTACAAAAGCAATATATAAACATCAACTGCATTTCTTTAAAATAATAATGAGCAATCCTACATTAAAATAAAAAAGCATTTAATAATTGTATTAAAATATGAAATAAGTTAATTGGATTGTTTGTTTCCTTATTGTTAAATTTTAAGTATTATTTGCATATTTTGAATACAATGCCTTTGTCAGATATATGTTTGGCAAATATTTTCTTCCAGTCTGTGGTTTGCCTTTTCATTCACTTAAAAGTGTCTTTTGTGGAGCATAACTTTTTAATTTTAAGTAAGCCCAACTAATCATTTGTTTATTTCATCAATCATGCTTTTCATGGTGTATCTAAAAACTTATTGCCAAATCCAAGGTCACATAGAATTTCTTCTATGTTATCCTCTAGAAATATTATAGTTTTTCATCTTACATTAAGTTTATTTTTGTGAAAGGGATAAGGCCATTATATAGATTCATTATTTTGCATATAGATGTCCTGTTGTTCCAGCACCATTTGTTGAAAAGACTATTCATTTCTTTAGATTATTTTTGCTCCTTCATCAAAGACCAATTAACTGTATTGTGTACCTATTTATGGGCTTTCTGTTCTGGTTGTTCACTTTGCTTGAAAAAATAAATGGCCAGATATAAATGATATACAGTAAGTTCTCACTTAATGTTGTTGAAAGGTTCTTGAAAACTTTGACTTTAAGCAAAATGACTTGTAATGAAACCAGTTTTACCATAGGCTAATTGATATAAATTAGAGTTAAATTTTTATGGTGTATTCTGGTCACAAAAAATCACCAAACTTCTAAATAAAGACTTAAACCACTTCTAATATAAAACATTATAATAAATGTGAACTACACATGCATTTCAGAATGATGAATAAAAACAAGTAAGGTAATGATTTTTCAATTTATTTATTACAGTTCAGAGTCACAGATGGCCAGAACCACTCCCAGTAGTTCAGGGTGCTGGATGTGCACCCACCCTGAAAAGGACACCCTTTCATCATAGGGTACACTCACACCCACACCCACACTCACTGAGAGTGGACAACTGAGACAGGTCACTTGCCGCACATACACATCTTTGGGATGTGAAAGGAAATCAGAGTACCATGCAAACATGAGGAGAATGCGCAAATTCCACACAGACAGTGGCCCCATGTAGGAATCATTTTTTTTTTCTCATTAATGTTATAATGAAACAACATTAAATGAAATGTTATTTGAGGACTTGTTGTACTGGTTAATGGCCTGTGAGCAATGGCTTGGATAGATGGTCATGGACTTGGAAGAAACATGATTAGAAAATTGGTGACAAAGAACTTTGGATAAGTATGTGGACCTCACTGAATGGACAAAAAAAAAAAAAGTGAAGATATTTGTGTCCCATGTGAGTGCTCACCAAAGGATAACTTCAGCAGAGAAGGATTTTAATAATCAAGTTGATAGGATTAAGTGTTCTATGGATACCAGTCAGCCTCTTTCCCCAGCCACCCCTGTCATCTTCAAGTGGGCTGGTGAGTAAAGTGGCCATGGTGGCAGGGAGGAAGGTTATGCATGGGCTTGGCAACATGGTCTTCCACTCATCAAATCCAGCCTGGCTGTAACTCTCAATTGGTGAGCTCTCAATCTACCAGCAGCAGAGATCAATACTGAGTCCCAGATATGGTACCATTTCCCAGGGTGATTAGTCAGCTACCTGGTGGCAGTCAGATTGATTACATAGGATTGCTTCCATCATAGAAGGGACAACATTTTGTTCTTACTGAAGTAGACACTTACTCTGGATAAAAATTTATTTTCTCTGCATGCAATGTTTCTGCCAAAACTACTATCTGTGGACTCACAGAATGTCTGTCCGCTCTCATGGTATTCCACATAGCATTGTTTCTGATCAAGGAATTCTCTTCACAGCGGAAGTGTGGCAATGGGCCCATGCTCATGGAATTCGCTTGTATTACCAAGCTCCCCACCATCCTGAAGCATCTGCCTTCATAGCATGGTGGAATGGCTTTTGAAGATGCTGTTTCAGTGCCAGCTAGGTGGCAATACTTTGCAGCTCTAGGGCAAGGTTCTCTAGAAGGCTGTATATACTCTGAATCAGTGTCCATTGTGTGGTTTCTCCAACAGCCAGGATTCATGGGTCCAGGCATCAAGGAATGGAAATGGGAGTGGCACCACTCTCTATTACCCTAATGATTCACCAGAAAAATTTTTGCTTACTGGTCCCATGACTTTACTTTCTACTGGCCTAGACATCTTAGTTCCAGAAGGAGGAATGCTTCCACCAGGAGACACAACAATGATTTCATTGAACTGGAACTTAAGACTGTTACCTAGCCACTTTGGCTCCTCAGGTCTCTGAATCAATAGGCAAAGAAGGGAGGCATGGTGCTGGCTGGAATGACTGATTCTGACTACCAAGGAGAAATTAGACTACTGTTCTACAATGGAGATAGCAAAGAATATATCTGGAGTACAGGTGATTCCTTAGGTGTCTCCTTGTATTATCATGCTCTATGATTAATATCAATGGAATATTACAATAACCCAATGCAAGTAGGGTTACTAATGGTCCAGACCCTTCAGAAATGAAGGTTAAGTTACCCACCAGGTAAAGAACCATGACAGAAATCTTTGAAAACCTGTTTTCTTCTAGGGCATTCAGTGGTATATATTACACAGAATAGAGATGAAGGCTGGTTACAATCTTGTCTAAAATATATTGGCATTTCTATACTTTACAACAGACACACACCCATTTAGGAAATTTGCTGCTCATTAAATTTTCTCCTGACATTTCATAGACTCACTGGGAATTTCCAGTCTGTGACAATTCCTGAGCCAGATGCTTAGTGCACAGTGGAAGGTTATTATTTTGTATCATGGTCCGCTGCTTAACCCAATCTGCCAATAGCCGGAGAATGGTTTTCTCCCCCACTGGTTTTCCCAGATGAAGAACTTTCCCGACATTATTGTTATTGTCTTTATAAGATGATTTTCCATCAGGGTTAGAACTTCGGGGAAAATAGTTTTTAGTTTTTTTCCCTGAAATGAATCTCAGTAGTAATATTAGAAAGTTCAGCTCAGATAAAACACTTTGTTCTTATTGATGGAAATTAGGTATCTAACAAGTGTGTAAATATAATTTCTCTGCAATTTGAAGACTTTAAAAAAGTTCACACACATTTTTACAACAAGTTCACTAATACTTTGGTTACTAAAAAACATGAATTTTATTATAGCATTGCTTTATAGACAGAGAACAATTAGGTGTGTTATGACAATAGCACAAACTCTCTTATCATTTATAAATCTTATGGAAGTTGATCCTGGGAAACACTTTTAAGAGATTGGGAGGTGACATGACATAATTTTACTCATCTATATTAATCGTTTTTATTTTTTTTTAATTTTATGAGTTTATTTGAATCAAACAGAGGATACGCTGGCAGCAAGACCTCAATAGACCAAGGAAAATGCTTCCCGCATCTACATTAATTTTGAGACTTTTGAATTGTATTCCTCTGGATAACCTGTGAAAATGAATCAGATTTAATAATCTCCCAATATTCTCTTTCTTATAAAACATTCTATATTTTCTAGAATCACAGTTCTGAGGTACACATTCTCAAACTGTTGATGAATTGTCCTGATTATCTCCTGTGTTAAGTGAAATTGATCACCATGTTAGCTGTAATTTGTTTTGTAGATGCTCTTTATCAAGTTGAGGAAATTTTCCTCTATTTCTTGTTAATCTGAATGAGTGTTGAATTTTTTCACATTTTGCCTGCATCCTAAAAATTGTGTGATTTTTCTTCTTTTCCCTATTAATATGGTGGTTTATATTGAATGATTTTTTTGAATATTTATATAGCCTTGCATTCCTAGAATGCTAGAAAATTCTTTTTTATATATTGCCAAATTCTACTTGATAATATTTTGTTAATAATATTTTTAACTTATATTCATGATGGATGCTTGTTTATATATTTTTTCTTTTTTGTACTTTCTTCATTTGTTTTTGATATTAGTGTAATACTGGCTTAAAAAATAAATTTAAAGTGTTATCAACTTTTCTGGTAGAGATAGGGTATAATTAGTGTTAATTCTTCTTTAAACATTTGGTCTCATTCCCCAGTAAAACCATCTGGATCTGGAGATTTTTTTTTCAAGTCTTTAAAATTAAAAATTGAATTCCCTTAATAGTTATAGGGCTATTCAAATTATCTGTTTCAGATTCAGTGTGGTGTGGTAGTTTGTACATTTTGAATAATTGTGTGTTTTTTTTTTTCATCTAAATTGCCAAATTTATGTGTGTAGAGTTTTTCATAGTATTCTATTATTATCTTTTTGGTGTTTGCAGGTCTATAGTGATTCCCTCTGTTTAATTCTCAATATTAATGATATGTATCTTCTATTTTTCTTTTCTATTTATTTTTATTTTATTGTGATATGAACACTTAACAGATCTATCCTCCTGACAAATTTCGAGTGTACCATAGATTATTGTTAACTATAGGTACAATATTCTATAGCAGATATCTAGAGCTAATTCATCTTAAACTTTTTGCCTGTTGATTAATAACTCCCCATTTTCCCTTCCCCAACCTCTGGTAACCACCATTCTTTTCTTTAATTTTGTGATTTTGACTATTTTAAATAACTCATAGAATCTTGCAGTAATTTCTTTCTATGTCAGGCTTATTTCACTTAGCATAATGTCTTCAGGGTCCACCATGTTGCTGCGTGTTACAGAATTTTATTCTTTTTAAAGGCTGGACAAATTTCATTAAATGTATAGCACTAAGACCTGTGTGGTTGGAGCACATGGGCAAATGAATGGATGGTAAAAAAAATAATAATAATAAGGGAGATTGTTAGAGAATGGATCTGTATTAAGCTTAGCAGGGCAACTTAAATTTTATTCTAAATTATGTCATGTTCCAATAAACCTTTAATAAGGCTCAATTTGTCTACTCTTTGGTAACCATATCTGAGGGGAACAAAACCAGAAAATGAGAGTTACAAATTATTGCTGTCATTTGGATAAAAAATGATGATAGCTTGGATTGGGATGGTAATAGTGGATTTGGCATAAAAATGAGGTTGGATTTGGTAATATATTTTATAGGTTTGATTTTATGGATTGGTTTTGAGAGAAAAGAGTAGTCATAGATTTCTCCGTATCTTTTTGGCCTGAATAACTTGAAGACTAGAAATCCATTTATGGAGATGGTGAATATGGTATGAGGAACTGGTTTGGAGTATAAATAGTGTTTGGTTTTGAATTCATGTTTTGCAAATCAATAGAAAAATATTCAGATGTGGTATATATGCCTAGAGTTTAATGACAATCACATGATATTGAGTCTACCCACACATCCTTCACACAAAATGAAACCAAGGAAACCTAAAAACATATATATCATCAAAGAAAACAAATAAAAATACACGTAATGCATACCTTCAGCATGATTAGAAGATAATGAATACTATGAACTACAAATTACCTTCAGATAGAACAATAAAACAAATTTCAACAGAGCTTCTATTGCTATTCTGCAAGTCTGTGGTATGGAGATTGAGGCAGGGATATTTAAGCAACTCTATGGAAAAATTGTAGAAGGATACAGGTGACTTAGACAAAGCAGAGATAAAGTCACTCCAAAAAGAAAAAAAATTAATGCCAAGTGGCAAAATACTAAACACAGATGGGAATTTGGTGCTTTACAGACCTGGCTACAGGGAAGGGATTTGAAATCAAGTGGAATCAGAAGTGGAAGCTGGAGAAAAACCTTGCTTCAGGAGGAAAATTAGGTATATAGAGAAAGAATGATGTCCCTTGAAGATGTGGTAGTGTAAGGGAAATAGGTAATAAGAGCAGAAAATAAAAATCCTGCAGAAAAAAAAGGAAATTAAGACATGTCAACTGATCTAACAATTTCACTCATTAAAAATAAAATAAAAAGTTAAAAACGGGCAGTCTAAAATTATTAATCCTGTGCATGAAATGAATAGAAATGAAAAAGAAACACACAACAAAAATAGAGTAAGAAAATAGAAAATTCAAAGCAATGCATTTCCACTGATAACAACTGCGTTCTCTCAAAATAGAAACTCATGAAGTCCGAGAAAACTGTAGCCCAGCCCTCTAAACTGAATTAAATGTTCTATGCAAGCATTAGGAGATCTTTAATCAGAACTACAAAATCTAGTTACAGAAAGAGAAAATAAAGCAAGGATAAAGGAAGAATTGTTTGAACTAAGGATAGATATAGAAGTTACAAGTTATCTAAGGAATAATATTACAAGGAATAATAGCTTTAAATGAAAATTTAATAAAGTTATTGAAATAAATCAAGAAAACCCAATAAAATAAATTGTAAGAAATAAATATTAGAAAGTTACAGAAATGGAATACAGAAAGAGGAGATCCAAAATATTATAATTGGGTCCTAAGAAAAGAAATGCAATACAATGAAATAGACTAATATTTAAGATAACAATCCCAATCCACCACTAAGCACACCCAAGGAAACATTCTGGGTACTGTGTAGTGGGTAAAATTGAATTGGGATGATCAAGTTTAAGAAATATCCTAATACAACTATTCAAGTTTAAGGATAAATTTTTAAAAATTCCCTGGATCTCCAGCTAAAAAAAGAAAGTTTCAAAGGAAAGACAATTAACCTGGTATCCAAATTTTCACAAACAACATACAAATTAAGACAATAGTAAAATGACATTTTCAAAAACTTATAGAAAGGAAGTACAAACTAAAAATTTACAGAGTCAAGCTTTCTGTTAAGGGAAGAGCCTGTAAAAACATAATTTTGAATGTACAGGAACACATGGAATTTGTACCCATAAGCACTTTTTTGCTGAATCTATTAGAGGAGAAAATTAATCCAACCAAGAGATGACTGAGGAAACTTTTTTGAAAGACATGTGATGATAATTCCATGTATTTAATTGTAGATCTGAAGCTAAAACAAAGGTAAATCCCTGGGTAGAAGAATAGTGTTTAAACATTATGTGTTCTTAAATATAGAAAAAGTTCAACTGAAACATGGAATAGAGAAAGAAAAAACAAAGTTAATTTAGTGTCATATAGGTTAAAGGCAGGAATCAAAAAGTTTAAAACTGAAGTACTGGTTAATGAATATTTAATGAGAAAAAGGGGGTTAAGGACATTTTTAAATGTATTAATACAATGGTATCTAGTCTTTATTAATAAAAAATTTTCCTTTATACCAAAAGAAATAGATACCTTTTTAAATACCAAAAGCAATATTGTTTCTAAAGCTTTTTCATGCATCAGAGTCACCTGGAGGCTTTGTTATAACACATTGGCCTCCACTTCTTCAGAGTTTCTGATTCACTAGGTCTAGGCTAGAGCTGCACAATTTGCATTTCTAACAAGTTCTTAGGTGATGCTGATGTTGCTGATCCTAGGAACAAACTTTGACAACCACTGTTCTGTTATTTGGAGAAGTGATGTTATAGCCTAGTCAAAGACATAATTGTAGGAACTACCACAGTCATGGATAAGTACGACATTCTGTTGCCGAATCTCTGTGGGGATTGTTGAAGGAACACATTTGAAATTTAGGATCGATTATATCCTATAGAGTTTTACATTTTAATGCAAAAAAAGAAAATCTATTTCCACTTAGCATGAATGCCAGCAAGAAATTTTTTTAAAGGTGTTTCGTAAGCAGCTAGCATTGATGTGCCATTCTATGTGCTAAAGAGTCCTATAAAATTTTTTTTCCTATGTAGACATTAAGGAAATTCTTACAGGAAACCATCTGGGTAAATTAGCTGACATTCTTTTTTTCTCAATACTAGAAAAGTGTTGCTGACACGTGTATGTTCCTATTACATTTTAAAAAAAATAAAATAAAACTCTGATGCCCTAAAGTATCATTCTGACTATCTGTGAAAAATTGAAGAAACATTGAAAAGTTACTGTTTGGAATGATTAAGCACAGTGATAGCAATTGTACCATCAGGTAGAGCTCATTTAAAAATTCAAGCTGCACAAGATATGATGTGAGAAAAACAACTCTTCTCTATGATTGAAAAGGAAGTATGAAAAAAAAATCTAAGTCAGTGATCTCGACCTTGGCTGCATACTAGAATAACATGGGAAATTTTAATAAACACGATTCCCATGCTACATTCCACTGTAATTAAATCAGTCTGAGAGTGTGCATTGGTCCTAGAGCTATAATCTTATCTGAGGCTCAGAGTCCTTTTCCAAACTCACTGGTTGTTGGCAGAGTTCCGTTCTGTGTGTTTATCGAACTGAGGTCCTCAGTTCTTAGAAGCCAGCATCCATTCCCTGTCACATGTCCCTTTTCACATGGCAGTTTGCTTCTTCAAGGCCAAAAGGACAGCATGTGTGCCACTTTTAATTTAACTTCTGTATCTGATTTATAGACCCTATTTAAAAAGGCACACTGGATTAAGTCAGGCCAACCCAGGCAATCTCCTTATTTATTAATTTAAAATCAACTTATTAGGGACATGATTACATCTAGAGAATACCTTCATTCTTTCCATGTGATGTAACCTAATAACTGGTGTCATATTCCATCATATTCACAGATCTCAGCCACATCAAGGGGATTAAATTATATAAGCACCCAACATCATAGTACCTAAATATGTTAAGTAAATATTAACAGATCTGAAGGGACAAGTAAACAATACAATAATAGTAGAGGACTTCAATACCACTTTTAGCAATAGATATATCATCTAGCAGAAAATCAACATGCTAATGTTGGACTTGAACCATACATTAGACTCAATGAACCTAACAGGTATTTCTAGAACACTCCATCTAATAGCAGCAGAATATACATTTTTCTCAAGAGCACACAGAACATTCTCCAGGATACATCATATGATAGGCCCCAAAACAAGTTTTAGTAAATTTAAAAAGATATAAACATACCAAGTATCTTTTCTGACTATAGTAGTATGAAACTAGAAATCAACAAGAAGAAGCTTGGGGGAAAAAAATAGGACTCCAATAAACAGCCTAACCTTATATTTCAAAAAACTAGAAAATGAAAAACAAACTAAAGCCAAAGTTAGCAGAAGGAAGAAAATAACAAGATCAGAGTGGAAATAAATAAAATAGAGACAAGAAAAATAATAGAAAAAATCAATGAAACTGAGATGGTTTTTTTAAAAGATGAACAAAATAAACAGACCTTTAGCTAGACTAAAAAGAAAAAAAAAGAGTGAATACTCAAAGAATTAAAATCAGAAATAAAAGAAGAGATATTACAACAGGTACTACAAAAATACATAGAATCATAAAAGACTATTATGAACAATTATATAACAAAAAAGTTGATAACCTAGAAGAACTGGATAAGTTCCTAGAAGCATACAACCTACCAAGACTGAATCAGGAAAAAATAGAAAAGCTGAACAAACCAATAACTAGAAAAGAGATAGAAAAGAGATTCAATCAGTAATCAGAAACCTTCCAACATGCTAAAAAAAAACCAAACAAACAAACAAAAAAAAAACAGGACCAGATGACTTCATTGGTGAATTCCACCAAATATTTAAAGAAAAAATAATGCCAATTCTTCTCAAAATCTTCCAAAAATTAAAGAGGGAGGAACACTCCGAAACTCATCCCATGAGGACAGCATTACTGTGATACCAAAGCCAGATAAAGACACTGCAGGGAAAGAAAACTGTAGAACTAATATCCATGATGAAGATAGATGCAAAAATTCTCAACAAAATATTAGCAAACTAAACTTAAGAACACATTAAAATGATTATACATCATGACCAAGTGGAATTCATCCCTATAATATAGACTAGTTCAACATATAAAAATCAATAAATGTAATATAACACCTTAGTAGAATGATAGATAGGAATCATATGATCATTTCAGTAGATGCAGAAAAAACATTTAACGAAATGCAACATTCTTTCATGATAAAAACTCTCAACAGGTTGAGTGTAGAAGAAACATACCATAACATAATAAAAGCCGTATACAACAAACCCACAACCGATATTATACTCAACAGAGAAAAATTGAAAGCTTTTCCTCTAAAGATCAGGAACAAGACAAGGATGTCCACTTTCACCACTGTTATTCAATACAGGCAAAGAAATAAAAAACCAAATTGGAAAGGAAAAAGTAAAATTGCCATTATTTGCAAATAATATGATTTTATACATAGAAAATCCCAAAGACTCAACCAAAAAGCTGTTGGAAATCGTCAAGGATTTCAGTAAAGTTGAAGGAAATAAAATCAACATACAGAAATCAATTGCATTTCTATACACTAATAATAAAAAGGAAATAAAACTATCTCATTCATGATAGCATCAAAAACAATAAAATACTTAAGAATAAAGTTAACCAAGGAAGTAAAAGATCTGTATGATGAAAACTGCAAGACTTTGCTGAAAGAAATCAAAGAAGACACAAACAAATGGAAAGACATCCCAAATCTATGAATTGGAAGAATTAATGTGGTTAAAATCCCCATCAAAATACCAATGGCATTCTTCATAGAAATAGAAAAAAACAATCCTAAAATTCATATGAAACCATAAAAGACCCTGAAGAGCCAAAGCAATTCTGAGGAAGAAGAACAAAGCTGGAGGTATCATACTTCCTAATTTCAAACTATAATACAAAGCTATAGTAATAAAAACAGTATGGTATTGGTATTAAAATAGACACATAGACCAATGGAACAAAATAGAGAGCCCAGAATTAAAGCCCCACATGTATGGTTAATTAATATTCAACAAGGGAAACGAGAACATCCAGTGAGGGAAGGAGTCTCTTCAAAAAATGGTTCTGGGAAAATTGGATAAACACATGGAGAACAATGACATTGGACCTCTATCTTACACCACTCACAAAAAATAATTCAAAATGGATAAAAGACTTAAACATAAGACCTGGTACCATAAAAATCCTAGAAGAAAATAGAAAGGAAGCTCCTGGACATGGTCTTGGCAATAATTTTCTGGATATGACAACGAAAATAAAAACAACAAAAACAAAAATCAACATATGGGACTATATCAAACTTAAAAGCTTTTACACAGCAACAATTAAAATGAAATGAAAAGACAACTTAGAGAATGAGAGAAATACAAAAAACCCTTGGTAATTGGAAAGGTGAAACGGACATACATATAGTCATATTTCTATTTATTTGTTTTTTTAATGCTACAGAGAGACACTTAATGCTACACTTATGATAAGAACTGTTTAAGAATAGAATTGATTGCCCTAAGAAGTAGTGCTTTCCTCTGGCATTTGTTGGAGCGTAGTTTGATTAAAGCCAGAGTGCTTATAAGAAAATCAAGGACTAACAATATGGCTTAACTAGCAGGCTTTAAGGTACCTTCCAACTCTGAGAATGTTAGATATTTCTGAAGTGCCTCCCATGAGTAGGTCATTATTTCCAGCCCGAAGGATGCAAACCAGCATAAAGCCTTGGTCTTTAAATGTTTTGATTATGCTGTTCCATCATATACTCTGTCAGCTTAACCTGCAGAAGCTGACACTGCTCAGTGTCTTTACCTTCACCAGCCCAGTCTAAGCTCATCTCAGGTCTGAATTCCTGTCCCTGACAGAGACCTCTACTTCTTCCCTGCCCTTCATTCTCATCTCAACAAGGCAGCTTTATTGTTACCCTCAAACATGCCCTGCCAGCTCCCAACTCAGGACCTTTGCTTTCGCTGTTTGCTTTCCCTAAAATGCTCTTCTGCCAGATTCTTGACTGGCTCCTCTGTCACTTCCTTCATGTCTTTACTCAAACGTCTCATCTCAGTGAGCCCTTCCCTGGCTACGCAAACTAAAAGTCAACTCTCCATACTGAAACTTCATACCTCTCTCTTTTATTTCCTTCTCTTTAGCACTTATCACTACCTAATATGCTACATATATCAATTTTAAAATCCCCACCAGCTTATAAGCACCATAATTTTGATCTGTTTTGTTTTCTGCTATATTCCCAGTATTTAGAACAAACAGTGCCTGGCACAGAGTTGGCAATCAGTACATGTTTGTCAAAAGAATGGAAGAAATGATAAAAGTCCACAATAAGACCAGCCATATTTATTAAGCACTCATTGGGGTCAGGCACAATGCTAACCACTTTGCATCTAATGTGTCCCTGAGTCCTCGTGACAACTGAGCTGCGGGTAACAGGCAAGGAAACCGATGTTTAGAGAAGTCAGAAAAATTGTCCACAGTCCCACAGCTGGTCAGCAATAGGCCATGATAATATTCAAGGGTCCACAGGTCACCACTGCCCAGCTCACTAAATCAAAAGTGTGTTTCACCTTACTCTTTTCATCACTGTCAGCCGAATCAGAGGGTTGAAGATCTGTAGAGTTGACTGGTTGACTGTGGTTCTGTAACAAGGGCATTTGAGGGTTTGAAGACATTTTTCTAGCATGGATTTGGTAGATTTTATTTGGTGCTGCATCTCAGGGCAGTTTGAATAAAAAACAAAAACCTTTGGGTTGCCATGGTAACAGAGAGCAGCTGCTCACAAGCTCATTTCCTGTGGAGTGATAATCCCTTCTCCCTAGTTTTAGCAGGGAACAAATCTGGTAACTTGTTATGATGTGGCTGTCACCAGTGATGATGGTTTTATTTAGACCTACATCTGATATGTTCTTTTCTCCTTTTCACTTTAAAAGTTAATAAACCACTATAGAAAATTTAGAAAAGAATGTTCTTAATCACACAACCCAACACATTGTTATTTATTCTGATATTTATTGCTCGTAAGGCAATTCTAGTTCTGTCATCAACTAGCTATTTGACCTTAGGAAGATGTCTTAACCTTTATAAGACAAAATAAATCTCAACTTTCAATGTTGCTAATGATTATTATTTTATAAATTTTTAGTTTTATATATATATTTTTTTTAGTTTTTATAATAAGAAAAGATTAAATAAAGTATTCAAATAGTCTGGTGCTTAGGGGTTCCAAGAATGTTTGACAGATTTCCTTCTTTTTCTTCATGTTATTCCCTGACCTGCCACCCCGCAGATGCCACCACTCCCAGTGAGCCCTTTTAGAGGTACATTTAAAATGTTTAGTTATCAAAAAAATAATATATAACCAATAGGAAGACAGTACTGATATGTGAAAGCTAAAACACTTCCTGTGACCTTGGCTTCCACAAATGATAATCTTTTCAAAGCGTTTTGCCTCTCTGCATTTTTAGTGCTAAGTGCATAGAGTGTCTCTATGCCTTGAGCCAAAACATCACCTGAAATTCAAAGGTCTGTCTTTCGTACTACACAGGACTCAGAATCACCATCTCCAAAACTTATTTAGCTGCTCAAATATCTCTCATCCTTTGCTCTGTGTTCAATATCCTTAAACCTCTGAAAACTAGCATCCCAGCTCTGTCCCTCATTAGCTGTATGAACTTCAATGCCTTGGTTTTCTCATCTCTGAAATGCAGATGATAATAGACATAATTTCATAATCGTGGTTAAGATTAAATAAGTTAATGATCAAAAATTCTCCACACTATAGCTGGCAGATACCGTCCATACATGGGATAAACACCTGAGCCCTGAGGAGAAAGTAAGAAAATCTCTATTGCCTTCTCTCATTACTCACCATTTTTTTTTCTTTTTCACTTATAGACTACTTTGCCCATTTCTGAATTTCTTATTTTTTTCTTTACAGAAAGACCCCAATTTTCTGCTGAGTCTTTGGCCTGTTTTCCATTTCTCAGTCTCCATAATCATTACTTGTATGAACCCTCAGTGCCATCATACATACATGTGCAAAACCTTGATGTGAATGAATTTTACCTTTTGTTATACCAAAATTATTTACTAAACACCTTGTAGGTTGCCACATACTGTTCCTGGCACTGGTTATCTTTGAGGAGAAGGTCAGCCAAGGTCCCTCCATTTTTAAAGCTTCATTCCAGTAGGTGCTCATAGTCCTCAGTGCTCACATACTTTCTGTTCTGTATCCTGCCCTAGTTACTGACAGTCCTCTGTGTTGGGTCCCATCCTCATAGGATTTTTCTTTATGATCTTGAACTCAACACGTAATTTAAACTAACGTGCTTAAGAGTGTTGCTATTTCAAAACATTTCACTCTGTAAACATTTATTGGACCCCTGCTTTATGCCAGTCTCTATATTATATTCTCTATGTACCATATATTCATTCTTTCTCACAGGGCTGTCTATGAGATAGAACTTTAACCAAAATAATATCAGTTGAAAATTTAAGACAGGCTTGTAAAAGAAATATTTAGGTTGGGTAGTGAGACAGGAGATAAACTTTTAAAAATCATTTTTAAAGCCCACTGATAGACATCACTCTGTAACACATTAGATTTGTCGGCCCTTGATGCAATGGTTTGAGCTGACATACATTATGACTGTGATCAAAGACATTCAGAGGAAGGAAATGAAATGATCATTTCTAAAAGTCATGCCATCCAAAAGCAAATAGGAGATCTAAAACATTCAACTGGCATTTGCTTAAACTAAAATTTGTGCCAAATGTACAACAAAGGGAGAGTTGTTGCCATTGGGGTTATTAATTCTGCTTGAGGTATTAATTTAAGATATTAACTTGTTACTAGTCAAATATCCATCTCAGAAATGTTTCCCTTGCATAGTAACAGTGGCATATAACGCTGTAGGCTAAACTAATCTCATTGTCATTTGAGGTTCTGAAACACCACACATTAAAGATTCTATCTGGGTTTCCATCCTCATAGAAGAGCTGATGAACTGGGAGCTTTTCTAATAACAATGAATACCACAATAATGGAGTATTCACTGCATAAGTTCCACTGTTAATAGGATAAAATCACTCTGGGCAAATAAAACTAACAACACTTTCTTCTAATTGATGTTCAAGCGCCACCTACTTCTATGTGATAACACTGCAATAAATTAGTGTTTTAAGTTCGTGTGAGATGCTCCGCTGAGACTCAGAGATTTGTTCAGACTTTCAGAGTTTGTCCTTGCCAGTTAACCTCTATAAACTTTCCATCTACCTACTTCCTCAGGAGCATTAACCCAGGGATGTACAGGGATTTGTGAGTATCCAAATGTCAGACTCTATTCCCCTCAAAGCTAAAGAAGGGCTCCTAACTGGCCATGCGAAGGTACCCACCTTTACTGTGGTGAACTGCAATATAGACATTTTATTTTTTTATTTTTATTTTTTATTTTTTGCAATATAGACATTTTAAAATAGCACCTTAGCACTTCCTTCTCAAAGTGAGCAGTCACAGTGAATTTAGTTCATGTGCCCTCAAAAGGGATCCTCCAAGACTTGCCCATGGACAAGTTAGCCTGTAAATTACTGAATTTATTTATGTTGGGATTGATATTTCATGCTCGAAGTTTTCTCAGGGATGACTAAAACCAGAGGCATTCTTGTTAAAGTTGGTCCATTAATCAATTGACTAAGACATCCCCATCATCTGTAAATGAGAGGTGATAATCAGAGTCTTTTCTAGAGATACAATGAAGAAGATACGAAGAAAAGCATGCAGAGTACTCAACCAGAGACTGGTCCACAGTAATATCTCACAGTGCCTGTTGACATTAGAATAATTCTAGATTTGAAACAATTACCAAAGTTTTCTCAATTCACATTGTTTTGATGCCTCCAACATTGTATCAAGAAAGGTGAAAGGGTAGAAAAAAATAGCACAGAATCTGCAGGATGGCTGCCCTCAGTTGTAGTTCCAGTTCTTTGGTGATTAATCATGGAGATGCTGGTAAAAATCACAACACATTTTAGAACTTTAATTCTTTCCTCTGTGAAACCAAGCAGACCAATGCCTACATCACACAGATACTGGAACAATCAAACGGGATAATTTATGTAGAGCTATTTTGAAAACTGCATATAGCCACATGTAAAGCATTATTGGGATTTTAGTGTTTAGCTTTTGTTAAATGAAAAATCAATAATCTGCTGAAATATCTCTCAGAGGATTGAAAACCCATTAACATTATATTTATTGATAAAATCTGGTAGAGGTTTTAAAATGTTTAGCTTCTGAACTTCAAAGCCATCAAGTCAGAGCAAAACTTCCAAGGCTGCAGCACAGGGAGCTGACACATGTCCATAGATTTGCCTTATCTTCTCTCTGTAACTCCGCCAGATTGCATTCTGCCTTTTTAGTCAGCGAGTGTAGACATGTGTTTCTCACCACTAATGTCTTTCACTTTCTCATATATGGCAACTGTAAAGGATGCCAAGTGCCTTGACAATGCCTTAAAGAAAAGAAAGTAAGAAGTATTTCACTTTTTAATTGACCAATGCAGAATTTATTTTGGAAATGTTCATTTAGTTTTTAATATTCAAAATTGAGAACTACAAAAAATGATATATGATTTATTTTTTAAATATATGCCTTCATTATCTTTTCCAATGTCTCACGATAATAGAAAACATTGTCATAACCATCCTCTTACAGAAACAAAAACTTATTAAATGAAAAAGGCATTTAAGATTTTTAAAGAAAATCATTTTTCAGATTATCTTCTTTAAACCAGTTTACTGTGCTTTTTTTGATTTAAATAGTAGGAAGCACTGATAACATAGTCAACTGATTTTAAGACTATTTTGGCAATATTTTTAACACTAATTTTAAAATGCACACTCAGCACTTGTTATAACTGGTGATGTTAAAAATAGTATCAAATCAGAGGCCATATACATGTGTGAGTTCTCTAAGCTGGAGACTGCTTTTAGAAGTGAAATAAGATGGTAGAAGGAGGAAATATGTTTCACATCATGGTTTTGCAGATGGTTGTTACAACTTTTTTTTCTATACCTCAGGTCTTTTCCTCCCTCATCTTGACCCACAGGATGGGCCACGGGGAATGTGTTTGCAATAACATGGTCTGGAGGGTTATTAGGCCAAGACCAACTATGATCTGCCATGGGCACATTCTCTTTTCTTTGTCTCAGTTCCTGACCTCTGGTTGGCTTCTACTCATTTCTCTCTGTTTCTTATTTCAATACTAGGGTCGATTGCCCAGTGCTTTCTTCATTGGTTTGCTTCTGGTCCATCTATGCATGCTCTTCTAATACAATATGAAAATAATATCTTTTGTCTTGCAGAAGCATTGGCAAGATTAAATGAAATGATGCTTAGCCCAACACTTGGCATATAAGCTCAGTAAGTTACAGGCATTGTGACACAGAGTATCTACTCATATTACTACCAAGTCCACTAAACCAGTAATTAAAATGCAAATATCTTCTCTCTGCACTCATCTAATTACACTTTGCCTTATAAGTCAGTGGATATAGACACATGTTTCTCATCACTAATATCTTTTACTTTCCCACACATGACAACTGTAAAGGATGCTGAAGGCCTTGAATTTTATACTGAAAGAGGTTATCTGCTTTTTAAAATTTATTTTTATGTTTTTACTTTCATTCTAATAAGTCTTTGACTTTGGGTCTCACTGATTTATATCTTCAAGGTTTCTCATTGTCTCAAACAATTAATTTAGGTTATCTTGATATCTGATTCCCAATTTCACATTTGCTTCATCATGTGATCATTTATTCAGAGTTTGAATACTCATAACTAATTTTGTGTTGTGATCTGATATGAATTTTTTTTATAAAATGAGTTTGTCATTAAACAAATCAGTGCAGCAAGTTAATTTACAAGTTGTTAAG
This sequence comes from Pteropus vampyrus, assembly GCF_000151845.1. Lineage (NCBI taxonomy): Eukaryota > Metazoa > Chordata > Mammalia > Chiroptera > Pteropodidae > Pteropus > Pteropus vampyrus. Next base: position 254,008 of record NW_011889448.1, on the reverse strand, counting down.
ATACATCATCATAAATGGCGAAGTCTGACACTTCGGCTGATAAAAATAAAAATCTCCTTTCTTTTATCTCTTTTAATTTTTTCCAAATATTTTTTTTTTAATTTGAAACTTTATATTTAACAACGGAATACATTAAAACATATTCACAAATTATAAGCGCATAGTGTAAAGAATTTCACAATCTGAATACACCCATGTGGCCTCTCCACCTAACTCTTGAATGCAAGAACATGAGTCCTTAAATCCAGCAGTCCTCCTCCTTTCTCTCCTCCCCCTCCTCTTTCTCTTTCTCTTCTTATTCCTCAACTACACTCAGAATCTGAGAACATTTCTTGTGAAAACATAACATCCACAGGGTGGTGCTTTATGGGACAAAAATGAAGTCTTGAGATGAAGGGCTATTCTGTGTTTCCACCAAGCTTGAGTAGAATCTCACTGTCTTTTTTTGTTTTAAAAAAAAAATTATTTATTTATTTAAAAATAATTTATTTTTAATTATAATTGACATACAGCATTATATTATTTTCATATGTACAACATAGTGATTCAACATTTATATACTTTACAAAGTGATCACCACAACAAGTCTAGTAACCATCTATCACTGTACATAATTACTATGACGTAGAATTTCACTTTCTAAACAAGAATATAACAATATATTTAGGGTTTATTATTTGTATAAGAGTAAAAATTCATGCAAGCAATAACATAATGGCCATAGGGGAAGAATCAGGAGTACACTAATATTAGTCTTTCGTGCCATATGTGAAATGGTGATAATAGAGGTAGAATAATGACTTTAAGCAATGAAATAAGTGGGAAAAAAGGGGATCTTTTTTAGGATGTTTTGATTTTAAATTTTGAAGTTGTATCTCTCTAAAATTATTGCTTTGGGCAATCAGGTGTTCTTGCAAATTTAGATGGAAAGACCTTAGATAAGAATCTGATAAATATCTACCCAAAGAGCTAAAGATAATATTAAGTTCTGCCTCCTTTTTCTATTTTGGATCCCATTACTCAACTCTCCTGAGTATTTCACTAGTTAGACCAACCCTTTTACTGCGCATTGTAAAAAAAAAAAAAAATTAAGTGAACATTGTGACAAGTTTTGCTGTGGGCCCATGTTAACTGCCTGGCATTTCAACTTAAACCAAAAGAACAGGAGTGGTAATAATGAGGGCAAGATTATGAGTAGGTTTTACATAGGAGGTACGATTTCATATAGGTCAGCACTAAGAAAGGATGCAGTTAAAAAGGCATTCAGACTAGATCCACTGGAAGAATTGGCAGAGCTCAATAATATGGAAAAACTCAAAGAATCAAGGAAGACTATGTTTAATAGTGTGCTTGTAGAGGTTTAGCAATACAATATCTTGTTTTCAAATCACCTTCACGTATTTTCTATGATAGGTGACATGTCCATATCATTCTGAATACAATTAACCTAAAATGGAAAGAATAATATGGGAACCTTTGAGAAAATGGTAATTCTACATATGAGAAAAAGCTGTTCTTTCTTTCACTATAATTATTATTTTTAATCTACTCCAAACTTGGACTAAATTTCAGGCACTTGAAATGACAGAAAATGACTGTCTGGCTATTCAAATATTTTCTCATCAACTTGATGAACACTGAGAAAAATATCTCCCCTTGGATAGATTAAGAGTAAATGATTACAGTTAAGTCCTACCAGAAATAATCTTTATAAAAAGCCAAATTTTGAATCTCTTAGGTATTTTCTAATGCTGTTAATTTTCTTATGTGATACTGTAAGTAAAAATGCATTTAAATAGGAAAAATATTCATATTTAAAAACTATGTAGAGAGGAAGACTAGTTTTCATTTGTAAAATATCAAGTCATGGTTTGCGTCGTTATACACTGTTTCCTCTTTCCTCAGCCATTTAAATATCTTGTATGTTGGACTGATATTATGCATGCTCAACCATCCACCATCACCATCATAAACTTCCCCAGGAGTTTTGGATATCTAGTAAGTAATACTATAAAATGTACTTTGGGGGTATATTTGTGAGTCATATTTCTGTATGTGGAAACAATTCATCTTTAGAGAGAAGAAAGAATGAGGCCAAGTCAGAAAGAAAATGAAATCACAGACAAACACTGAAGAGGGATTTTGGACTTGTTCAAGAACTTGTATTCGAGTCATTTCTGAGGCCTATATGCCTTAGGGACCAGAGAAGCAAAGAAAACAGAAAAGACGATTCATTTAAGTGTGTATCTTGGGATATAACATTACATAAAATTATAAAAATGCAGTCATAAAAAAATGGCGTAGATGACAGACGCTCTGTTCATCTGTCTGGTTACCAAATCAAAGTTGCGATGGAAACAAGGAGCAAACATCAAGGAAAAATCACCTGGGATCTAGATGAACAAGCCAGCACCTAAGAAAGCACCTTGCAATGGCAGAAGGTAGACAAGGTGAGCACGCAAGGCTGCCCAGTCTGAGTGGGACCGAGGCCATAGCAGTGGTAGCTGGCAGCTGCAGACGCCTCTTAAAGAGGCTGTGTCCGCAAGCGGACTTTCGTGGTGATAGACCTGCTCACTCTGAGCACCAGTGCCGGTTCTGCTACACGGCAGGGTGGGCTGGGGTGAAGGGGGCTTCAGGGACTTACAGGGGGACACTGAGTTGTCGGATTGAGGGCCGAGGGGAGACTCGCTCTATACAGAAGTCCCGGTGGTATCCATTGTTCCCCTGGTGAGCCCTCCCCACTCCTAGCGTTGGGACTCAGGGTCACCATAGCAGAGACGTCATCAAACTGGGTAACAGAGGTCAATCCTCCCAGAGGATTCCTTGAAACTCCACCTCCCCCAACTCGTGGCCCCACTCAAGCCACATCCAGGTGTGTCCTAGCTTATTCAGATGCCCTTTGCTGAGCAGCGCGGTAGACTCACACTGGAGGCAGCTGGCCTCGGTTTCTGGTGTGGCCTTTTGAGGCAACTCTAAGCATAGCATCTGTGGATTGCTTGCTGAATCTTAATAGGTGGCCCCGGAAGGGCACAAGCTGGGGCTAAACCTGGTCTGCAGCTGAATCTCTCTCAGAACTGTGCCACTGGACACCTACCACACAAAGTCACTCCAATAAGACCAGGAGACCTAGGAGCTTTGCTTAGTACATAGAAACAGACACAGAAAGGCAGCTAAAATGGGAAGACAAAGAGGCAGTCACCATATGAGAGAATAGAACAGAAATCCAGAAATAGTGGAGTCAAGCAATCTAATAGATGCAGAGTGCAAACCAGTGGTTATAAAGATGCTCAGTGAACTTAGGGGAAGTGTAGATGAATTTAGTGAGAACTTTAACAAAGAGATAAAAAAAACATAAAAATGGAATTGGAAATTATAAAAGGAAACCAGTCAGAAATGAAGAACACATTCTCTGAAATGAGAAGTATATTAAATGGAATAAACAAAGTGAATAAAGAAGAGGATCAAATGACCTATTTTGAGGATGGGAAAGCCAAGGAACTCAATCAGAATGGCAAGAAAAAAGAAGCCAAGACTATAAAAATAATTTAAGGAGCATATGGGACACTATTAAAGGTCCAAATATCCATCTGATCGGCGTAAATGAAGAAAATCAAGATGTTGAACAGCTGTTTGAAGAAATAATGATGGAAAACTTCCCTAACCTGGTGAAGAAAATGGAAGTTCAGAGAATTCCAAAAATCAGTGATCCAAACAGGCCCACACCAAGAGACATCGTAATTAAAATGTCAAAAGTTAAATACAAAGAAAGACTCTGAAAAGCAGCAAGAAAATGCAGTTACCTGCAAGGGAGCTCCCATAAGACTGGCAGTTGATTTTTGAAAAGAAACTATGCAGGACAGAAAGGCCTGACAGAAAATATTCAAAGTAATAAAAACCCAGGATCTACAACCAAGAATACTTTATCCAGTAAAGCTATAATTTAGAGTTGAAGGACAGATAAAGAGCTTCCCAGACAAAAATTATCTAAAGGAATTTATCATCATCAAGCCAATATTACAGGAAATGTTCGAAAGACTTCTTTAAGAAGAAAAAACATGTATCAAAAACAGGAATAAAAAATGATAATAACTACATTCCTATCAACAAGTACCTCAAATGAAAAAGAATTAAGTGCTCCAACCAAAAGATGGAGTGCCTGAATGGATAAGAAAACAAGACTCCTACATATGCTGCCTACAAGAGACTCACTTCAGATTAAAAGACACACACAGAGTAAAAGGAAGGGGATGGAAAAAGATGTTGCCTTGATGGACCTAGAGGGTATTGTGCTGAATGAAATAGGTCAAATAAAGACAAATATAGTTTGATTTCATGCACATGTGGAATATAAGGAACAAAATCAACAACAACAAAAAAAGTGGAAATAAACTCATAGATATAGAGAATATTTAGAGGGATACTAGATGGGAGGGGGACCAAAAAAAAGGCAAAGGGATTAGGAGGTACAAATGAATAATTGCAGAATAGACATGGAGATGTAGAGTGTAGCATGGGGAAGATGGTTAATGTTGTAATAAATATATAAGGAGGAAGAGTGGTACTAGATTTAGTGGGGTGATCATTTTGCGAGTTACGTGGATCTCTGATCACTATGCTGTGCAACTGAAACTGGTATATTATTGTATGTCAAGTATAATTGAAAAAAATCTCATTGACTTGTACAATGTAAATACAAGCAACTAATTGTCTATTGTATTTCGATGAAGATAAAAAAATTATAAAAATGTTCGGTGGTCTTAATGAAAAAAATATTTGCAAAACTAAACTTAATATAAGTTATTTCTCTCGAAAAAACATTATCCAATACAAAAATGCATTTTTTTCATTTTATATATATATATATACACACACATATATATATATATATATCCTAGATTGTATATATAATGAAAAAAATGCAAAAATGTTTCTGTAGTAAATATATTTTCTAATCAGATTCATTTGTCAGTGGTAAACATGAAAATATATTATGTGCATGCAGAGGTCTGTGTGTATACATGTGTGTATTATATATACATGTGTATATATATGATAATTATGTAGAAATTACTATTTTAGACTGACGTCAAGCTCTTCCAAGGAGCCAAGTTTTCTACAGGATGAAGGAAAAATAGTATTTGAAAGTGAGAGTTATTCTGAAGCAGGTACCTGTGATATCTGCAGGCCTTGAGTTACAGCAAGAAAAAGAGAACTATCTTCACATATGAGAGATGCACTTTACAACTTAAGAAGTTACATAAACTCATTTGACTGCCTTAATGTTATATGAAGGCAGTACCATTTACAGTTGTATCCAGTTATAAATATATACAACAAACGTTACAAGTTTAGTTTTGTAAAAGAGCCATTTTATTATGCTCATAGATTCTGTGGCTCAGAAATTTGGAAAATGCACAATAGGGAATACTTGTTACTTTTCTATAATGTCTGGAGACTGTTGTGGAATCTGAAGGCTGAGGGTGAATTGATAGTGGGGCTTATTATATGAGGCGCATTCATCTGGGTTGGCAGAACTTGAAGATTAGGGCTGCCAACAGGAAAAAAAAAATGTACATGGCCTCCCTTGTGACTTGACATCCTTACAGCATAACAGCTTCAGAGTAATTGGACTTCTTACATGGTGGCCCAAGGATCCAAGAGCTAGTATTCTAGTGAAAAAGGCAAAAGGAGCATTACCTTTTATGATTGAGCCTTAAAAATCAAGCAGCTCACTTCCATTCCATTCTATTCATTACAAGTGAGTCATCAACTACGCAGATTAAATAGGAGGGGAATTAGAGCCCACCTGCTGGACAGGGTTCAATAGTGGCAGTGTTCTAGAGGGGCTTGGGAGATATGGGATATTGTTGCAGCCATCTTTTGAAAATACAGTATGACACAGAAGCTAGAGTTCAAAGAAACCAAATAACTTGCTGAAACAACAATAATTGGTAAAACCAACAGTAGATATTTAACTGGGAGATGATATTTGTGGTTTACAAGTTATTGTTCAAAGTCTGCAGAAAACAACTTAGATGAAATTGTATCACAGCCACAAAAAAAGAAGTGTGCACCTCAATAAGAGTACCTTAAACCTTCAAAATTCAAAATCATATCTCTGATACCTATTTTTCTCTTGGGGACCCTCCTTTGTCCCCTCTCTACATTAAATTCCTATATCCTGGTTGTTCTGAGTTATATTCAACATTCAGGAAATATCTTAATCTAATGCAATGTTAGAGCAGATTTCCCATTGCCAAACTCATAACATGAGATTTGTGTTGTACAATTTAATGATATCTGGTGGGACTGCTTCACAGCAGACATTCATTTTTCCCCTGAGGCTTTTCATCAGTGCCGAGTCGGTTTTTGTCGGGTGTGCTGCTTATTTCTCAGCATGCTGGATCTTGAAGAGTTTTCCCAGCAGCAGCTGAGTGTCATCAACGAGGACATACGTCTTAAACAAGAACTCTCTCCCATGATGACATTCAAGATCCCAAGGGAAAAATGAGCCATCATTCAAGGTGCAATTGAAGAAGGACAGCAGGGATATTCTAGCTCAGTAGCTGAAGCAGATGGCTTCCTGTTCCCAGAGCAGCAGCTGACATTGCTGGGAATACTGGCATGATGTTTCTCAGGTGCCTTCATAATGGGGTTAGCAGTGTCCTGGCACATGAGGAGGGGAAGGAGTTAATGGCAAAGGCCATATCATGGGCCTCTGACTTAACAGAAGCAAATGTATTTCATGCCTTGTTTATAAATTGGATTCCGCCTAAATTATATGTCATTAAACCCATATTCAGGTTACTTCAGCTTTCATAAAGAAAAGGCCTATAGTCTTTCTACCATCAATGGTTGCCTAACTAACAAAGCATCAAAGTGAAGAAAAGATTGTCCAAATGGCTCTCCTTATGTTCTTTTGGATGACTTCTCGCTATGGTCCTTTTGCCCCATATTTAGAATTACCAACCACATCTGTTTTGCCTAGGACACAGCTGTTCTTTTCAGGCAGCCAGTGTTTTTCCTCAGCCTTAATAAATCCAGCAAAGCTACTGCTATTTGACCTAGACTGATGTGCAATAGCATCCAGAAGGATAAAAACTAATAGGCATGCAAAGGGCTTAACCTTTTACAAAATTCAGACACATTGAAACGTAGTAGATAAATCACATATTTGGGAATTAGTCTGCACTTTGTAGGTGTCTGACTTTGCTGAATTCCTCAGTCTTGTTGAATTTTAGTTTCTCCTCTTCAAAATCGGTTTTAAATGTGCTATATAGAATTGCTATAGGCTTTAAATAGGGGAAATAGTTAAACAAATATAACATGATCTCAAAAATTATGTATGTTGTATTTACTCAGTAAGTTTGTTAAAATTGGTAATTTCTTGTTCCCACTCCTGTTATGTCTAGGACAGGGCCCAGGAATCTGCATTTAACAAGCTCCCTGGACAACTCTAGTCTTAGAATGACAACATAAGTAGGACACATCACTCAATGAAGATAGAAATGAAGAACAACAATAATATCTTTTAAAAGTATAGAACAACCAAACATGAGCAGATATCCTTTCAGGAGCTTTAAAAAGTAATGCATGAATGGACACAATGGCCTCTGGACTTGCTCATATGCTTTTTCTTTACAATCATAAGAGATGCTTCACCAAAAAGCAAAATTTATAAACTGCTTTTTTAGAAGTAGACCCTGGACTCATCTCAGGTAAATGTAGCCTCCTCCTGGGCACTGAGAGTTCTACTACAACTTTGTGTTCCATTAGATAGATTGTGGTTTCTTTGCTGACAGAATTTTGCAGATCTCTATCCTGTGGTGCCAGCTGTTGATGAAAGGTCAGATTACCTCCAGTTAGTGACAGCAATGCCTTTGATGTGCCCCCTCCCTCCCACACACATGCACAGACATTTGCTCAGCTGTCAGCCAACATTAGGGCTTGTCCCTAGTTACCATCCACTCCCTGGATAGTTCAAAACACTCAGCTTTCTCCTCTTCTCCAACTAGTTCAGCAAACTTATATTCAACTCAGGCCACGGACTTTAATTTCTTGCTTAAAATGGTGAGAGGAGATTTGAGTCATTGGGGGAAAACAAAGAGAAACATTAAATGATAGATACAGTCAGAACTTGATCAGTGATTGAGATTCACTAAATGCAAAGCATACGTAATTATCTAATACAGACTCATCTCCTGCTACATAGTATGCTCTTTACTTATATTTTGTAAATTTTTACTACAACAGTATGAGGTTGCTGTGTTCATACTGGTTTTACTATTGAAGAATCTGGGGCTTTACAGATATATGCATGTGCCAAAATTTATCAAACTCTATGTTTTAAAAACATGCATTTTATTTTATGTCAATTATGCCTTATTAAACCTGGAAAAGAAAACAAATGGAATGCTACATAATGTGTCCAAGATAGCACAAACAGAAAACAGTACTTCTGTCTTCTCACCTCTGAAATGTATGTTCTTAGTCACCAAGCCAGGCAACAGAGTACTGGAGAAAGAAGTTACCACCTCACTGGAATAAAAGGAGATGGAGTGAAAATGAGGATACAGAGGCGTTTCAGTTTTCCTTAGACTATTAGTACCTCCTGATGTGCGAGAAAATGAAGCCCAAACTGTGGTATTTTGATTCCAAGTTGCCCAGGTTGATCTGTTCTATCATTTGTTTCTAGGGATAGAGACGCTGGCAGTGTTAGCAGGTTCACCCCTGATGAGATTTCTTCTCAAAGAGAAAATTCTGTGCCACGGCCACACATTATATCTCTACTACGAAGGCAGCTATTAGTCAGAGACTGGGATGACTATCTGCCTAGGAAGAACAGACAAATAGTGCAAACTCAGAACTGCTATGTTGTAATCTCTGTTAGGGCATACATTATGAATGTCTTATCACAGTTCTAACCCCATAGCACATATAGATGATCAATACTGTTTTTGGTATAAATGATTGAATGACTCACCAATTCTAAAAAAATTAAATCCAAGTGGTTCTTCTATCATTAGATTTATATTCAAAAGTTACAACACTATAAATATGGTACAATATTTATTTTAGAAAACAGTAGAGATGAATATCTAAAATAAAATATGGAAATGATCTAAAGATTTCAATTACCTGTGCTTTCCCTATGAACTAAAATGACATCATTTACATTATAATTAACTTTCCTCTGCAACTGCATTTTGTAGTAACCTTTTGGCTTTTTATTAGGGGCACATTTAACTGCATTAGCAGACAAAATAACATCCCATTAACTTTTAGCTTGCTCTGCTTGTTTTTCCACAAAATTCATCTCATCATAACTTCTTTAAAGAAATAATGCTCCCATTTTTGTAAATAGTCATAATTAGTTATATTTCCATACTTTATTGAGGAATAATGGAAGTTTTATACACTATAGCTACATTGTACATTATAGGACATGAAGAAATAAATCATGAGGTGTGCCAATATAATTTCAAAAATTATAAGAAAACATCTTTCTACTATCCGGCTTTAAAACTGTTAGCTCAGATAAAAAGAGTATTCTTTTATTCCCTAGTAATGGAGACTTATAGAAATCGAAATGCTATTTTTTTTCCAGCAATTGGCCCACGTTTCCCTTATCAATTCTGTAGCCCGCACCATGTTTTTTTGATAGAGAATATGAATTCAGTGGGTTTGGAGATATGAGGCTGTTAACTTTCAAAACCTCTCGTTAGCAGACAAGCTCAATTAGTATAAAAAGCACAATGAGGCATGGAATTGTTATTTTGCATTCTGCAGCAATATAATTTATTCCTTGAAACACCCAAAAATGAACAAATACATTTCTGAGGCAGAAGAACATGTATTCTACACTGTAGGCTAAGATTAATTTAGCATGACCAATAAAGTTTCAAAAGCATATTGGGAAAGTGTGCCTGTTTAAATGTATTGGTTGTAAAGCTTATGATGTTATGAGGAAATAGAGGATACTGCGCAGAAGGTAGCAAAATGGAACAGAAACTAGGGATTTCATGATAAAGAGCCCATTGCTATGAAATTATTGAGCCCCCTTCTTTCCTGTCTATGCTGGGGAGATTTTGCCATTCCATGGATTCTTTTTTTTTTAAATGTTCTTATGGTACAGTTTGAACTTTTGATTGTAAAAACAAACAAACAAACAAAAAACACTAGCTAATTGGATTGTAAAAATCCATCGAATTGCCTCTATAACTTTTTTAAAGAAAAGCTTAAACTCTGTTTTCTTGTCTCTGTTGAATAATAACAATAATAGCCTTCTTCGTTGTTTTTTCTTTGCCATTGTCTTGCAGTGAGATTTTTTCCAACTTAACACTTTTTTTATTTATAATTGGCAGTGAATAACAACATCCTGATTCTTTCTCTGTTTTGCATAAGCAAAATGATGTGATTAGCAATATGCATTTAATAATCCATTTAGGAAAATGTAGAATGTGAAAGTATTTGGTTTATTGTCCTGCCTGGCTTCCCTACTATACTAATCCTCCTACGCCTTACCAAAGGGGAAAAATGAAGGCAAATCATTCACTTTCGATACTAAAGAGGCCAGAGTGTCTACTTTGGAATGCAGTTTTAGGTCTTAAATCGACGATATTTGCATAGATGAAACCATGGGATGGAGAAGGGAGGAGGGAAGGGAAAGGCAGTGAGGAGAAAGAACCCACTTTGAAAGCATTGAAAATGAACTCTGAGTATGTTTAATATAGCACCCTGGGGATTGGAGCTATTGCACCAAGAGGTCAATGAGAATGTGCAGCGGAAATAGATTTGCACTGCACGTGATGCTGATTAGAGAATAAGCTAGAAAAGAGGTAATTACAACTGAGGATGACAAGTTGACAACCACAGCTGGGAATGTGCAAATGCACAGACAGCATGCCAAGGCATCTTGTCCATAGGCCAAGGCGGCTTCCCCACCGGCCAAGGCATAGTCCCCACAGGCTATGGCACAGAGACTGGAGGAACTTGTCCCAACTTCAACCTTCAGGGCATGTCTTAAAGCCTAATCTTAGATCCAAACAAGTTATCACAGTTCCATCTTTCCCTCTGGAATTGCTCCCACTGCATTAAAACAATCACACTGGACAAAGACTGTGATTAAGCCAGCATTTCTAGCCTCTTGCTGGACAAGCTGATTTTATTTCTCACCACCCAATTCAGCTGGCAGGTCCAACAAACAACTGAGTTAAAGAGGCCTGCCCGTGAAATTCACGAGGGAGCTTTCCGGGTTTGCCCCTTCACCTTTCAATATTCAAGCAAATCATGCCTGTCTAGACTGAAGAGCACCCCATAAAACTGCTTAAGAGGCTGTCTGCCACACTGGGAAAGAATCATGAGGAATTCTCGAGTTATGGTGAAATGAGCCCCATTTACGGCATCAGAATATATAAAGGGAGAATTCTCCAATGACATCAGATCAGCTCCTGCTCTAGTGTCCTTATTTCACTCTAATGTCCCAAGAGTGAATCTCTGGTTTGCTCTTCTGCAAACTAGAGTCCTCTCATTTGTTCTTGCCCAGTATTTTTCACAATGTTTTAATATTAGCACTTTTTTTAAATCAATGGATTTTTTTGTTTTATTATATTGCAAACAAATTATGAATAGGATTTTATTTATTTCTGCATTCTTCATATCACCAAGTTCTCAGTAGGCTCTCAGGAAATGTAATTTAAAAATAATAGTTTCCCTGGTGCCAGATGGGTACTACACTTAATAGCACTTTCGGTAATGTGTTTGGATAGCACACAGCTTAGGAATTCATAGCATTGTTAACATTTAAAAGTCTAAGATGAGTCTCTTTAAGATACTAGATCTTTTTATTTGGCTTTCACTTCCTAGAGGAAAAAATGTCTGTTAAGATAAGAATCACACCACGTATGAAAATAGTAATTATAAGATATATGTGAGATATAATATATGCATATGTATTTTATAAGCTATACAAGATATGTATACATGTAAGATATATATTATAAAATATAGAAGATATATGCATAAGATGTATATATGTAATTGATATATTTAATATACATACATGTATGTAAATACACACACACCTTTGCTAAATGTCTTAGATAAAAATAAAACACAGAATGAAGACTATCTCTTTGTTAGAGGAGTTTAAAAATTTATCAGAATATGCACATAAACATTAAAATTGAGAATTATGGGACAATGCAGTATGAATGAAAACAGTGATTGTTATTAGAAAGTACATGTTTTTCTTTATAAATTACCTTTGCTTATTTATACACCCATGGAAATATTACTAACAGACTCTCCTTTCTTAGAGGAGTTCAAAGACCATGAATATTTTGTGAGTCATTTCTCATTTTACTTAACAAGAACAAAAAAGCAAATCAAAAGAAAGGCATCTGTCAAATTGGTGTAAAACTTCTTCAGTGAGCCCATCATTCAAGTAATCGCAGGCTATCTGCTCCTTTATAGCCATCCTAACTACTAGGACAAGTTCCAATCTTTATTTTTTTAAATATCATAGTATACAATGGACCATAAAAAGAGAGGGTCTCACATCCTTGTGGGGCAATTTAGTATGTAGATTCCCATGAACTCCTACAAGGAGGTAGCGATAATGAAAGGAGAGAGAAACGTTCCCCAGTGTAGTCGTTCCATTCTAGGAAAAGCCAAGAAGCCAAGTGATGGGGACCTGGGCTCAGAAGGGAGAGGCCATCAGCAAGGGACCGAGTCACCAAGAGTGTTCTCATTACTTGAGTTGCTCTGAGATCATGTGTCCAGCTTGGCAGTCAGGTGAGGTGGGACCGTTCACTGATCAGGATCCTGATTTGTGGTGCACTGACATGAGGGAGCACAAATGGAGCCACAAGAGATACTCTTGCAACCCTCGTGTGCCTCATCCTCGGGAATGGCATGTAAGGCTTCCCAAAGGAAAAGACTATGATATTATTACAGAAGGGATGAAAAAAGTGAAAATGAAAGAGAATGACACTCCTAAATATGTGTATAGTGCATGACGTGTAGGAAACCATTTTTTTTTTCTAAATGAAAAGTTATTGTAAAAGCCATTAAACTTACAAAATCAGAGTCTTCAAGATTTTCTCCAGATGAAACCTCCTTTTCATTTCACTAAAGGGAAAAAATTACCAGGGCGTGAGGAAGGACCATGATGGCTGTGCATAACCTGGAAGGGCAGTGAGGGAAAGGAAGGCAGAATTGACACTCCTGAGTCTCCTGGCTATGGGAAAGGCCAAAAACCAGATGATGGTATTCAAGGGTGGCTGTGCTCATGTCTCCTGGAGTAACCTGATCTGTCTTAGAGAGTGAACAACTGGTCATAAGGAGCGATTGGAAGGGCATATTGTAGAGGGAGTTTATATTACAGAAAAAAGGATAAGTGCTATTCCTGCATTCTTCCAGGTTTTCCATTTATAATTTGATATTTAATGAAGTTTAGCAAGGAATATTGATCATGTCGATCCCCCAAAATCATACTGTGATTAATTTTAAACATAATATACATTTTGCCAGCTTGGAGAATATATGAAATCTTTATTTATTTATTTATTTTTACTGTGGTAAAATATATGTAATGTAAAATTTATCCTTTTAACCAGTTTTTAGTGGATAATTCAGTAGCATTGTTGTAAGAGGTCACTGAGAGTACATGACTGCCAGTTAACACACAAGATGGACCCAGGCTAGTACCTGGAAGCTCCTTGCCCCTTCCCCTGCCCTTGGAATGTATGTTCTGCCCATCATTCCCACACTAGGAGCTGTTTCAAGGACTTAGTCTTGAGAGAGTAAGGTGTTGTTGAAACCAGCTGGACTGAACCCCATTAAGGCCTCTATATAAACTTTAAGATTCTGGTGAGTGAGTGAAGAGATCTACTTGTCTTGCAGTCACCCAAGACAAGCCTCTTAAGTAAGTTCCCTTGCTTATTAAACCTGCCACCTACCAAGCTAGAGTAATCTACCTCTTCCTTTGGTCTCCCCTTGTCTTCTGTATATGAGGGACCAGGTTGAGAACCAACAAGCATTAAGTACATTCACATTGTTGTGTAACCGTGAAACCAACAGTCAACAGTAAACATGTTTACATATTAGATCATAGTCTAGAGATATAGGTATAGGCTTTAACTAAATGTTTTAATTGCTTTGGTAGTCACGTAGCTTATAGTCAAAGATTAAGAAAGTATGTTAGTCATGTTCTGAAGGCCTGCCTACAAAACAAGTTCCGGGAGAAATGTTTAAAAGTACACTTTGATTAAGATAATAGAAAAATAAAGCTGGCTAAGCACTAAACAATGATAGCTTAAACAATGGCAATGGTCACAAGATGTCTAGTTTCTGTTTTTTGTTTTAAAGATAACATCACTGACGTACAATTATGAGAAATTTTGCAGAATCTTGGTTCTTCCTGCCGAGCACCCCTTGTTCTCACAACATAATTATAAGTTGCTGATGTCCTGTTTCTTTATCAAGCAGGAGGAGATAACTCCAAGGTCAAAAGGAGAATTTATGAGTTTGTTTTACAGAAGGAATAAATGCCTTTAAGAAAGTTGTGATCAGCTGCTGACGCCCAGAAGTCTGGTTGCACACAAAATATCTGTGACTGAAGAAACGCAGATGTTCCCTTCGGTTCCCTGAAACTCCCCGTCCCTCACACCCTAGCCACATAAAAACAACTTAATTTTTCTTTTTGGGGAAGATGACTTTGAGAGATCCTGCTCTCCTGCCCTCTCACGTTGGCCAAATCTCATAAACTTTTTCTCTAAGAACTGGTGTCTCAGTGTTTGGCTTAACTAGTACATCAGGTACAAGAATCTGAATTTTGGGGGGTGATCAGTAGCAACCATAACCTCCTTGAGTCTCCAGAGCATTTTCATCTTCCCAAACTGAAACTCTATAGCCATTAAACAATAACTCCCCATTTCTCCTCTCAGCCCCTGGCAACTTGCACTCTAATTTATATTTCTATGAATCTGATTACTCTAAGTACCTCGTATAAATGAAATTATGCAATATTTTTCCTTTTTATCTGACTTATTTCATTTAGCATATTGTATTATAGGCTCATTTATATAGAAGCATATGTAAGAATTTATTTCCTTTTTAAAGATGAATAATATTCCATTGTATGTATGAATTGCATTTTGTTTATCCATTTATCCATTTGGATTGTTTCCACCTTTCAGCTATTGTGAACGATGCTGCTCTGAACACTCTTTCACTATACTAAATTTTACAAACAAATGAAAATTCCAATTGGTCACATAAAATGACAGGATTGGTATAAATTAAGTTCTTTTTCTTTGCTTGATTAATCCTTGTTTAATTTGTATCTACTCTTTAAGTGTTCACATCCCTGAGGACATAAGAACTCTCTCTAAGAACACATGTAGCTTAATACTTTGTGTTAGGACCTGTTGTATAATGAGTTTTCTAAATTAACTTGTTTCCATAAGGATAAATAATTTAAAATGTGCTTATTTAAAGATTGAATCTATAGTATTAAAACTCATCAGTGACCACAGAAAGAATTTAGGACTTACATTAACCAACAAAAAATTTCTCAGGATAGGAATATTTTATCCCAGATATTATTTATAATTATTCATAATATGTAATTTAAAGCCAATTGACTTTCAGTTAATTGTGTTATTGTCTGTAGGATCGCCACAGATGATGTATCCTCTTAGTGCTGATATTTGGGGTAGATAGACTTCTCTCACGGTTGGTCTTTGGTAAGTCACCAGGATAAGAACTGGCATTTAGTTCTATCAGTTATTTATGGTGCTCCATGACCATGACAGCTATCATACTCCTTCAAATTTTATTCTCGAGACTAAAAATGTTTTGCAAACAGAATGCTTATATTTTGGAAAACTGTGCCTCCATATTTGAGAACTGCATAAAATCAAAATGTATAACCAATATTTTTCTTCATCTGATGGGAAAACATACAATCACTTTTACTTAAGTATTTTCTGGACTAAAAATCTCTGAGTACAAAAGGCAGAAGAAATAATCATTTTTTTTAAAGTTGAAAATCCAAATATATTCTATAGCCAGTAAAAGTACAGCCCTGGATCTCATTGTCAAGTGGGAAATTTATGTAACAATGAACATTTTAAAGAGCAAGCTCTCATTTATTAACGTTTTCTATATTTTTCTTTGAAGAAGTAATGTCAAACCCCATGGGATGACAGCTTAAGGTGAAAGGCATGAGAGCAGGTCAAAGAAATCTAGTTACTCTTATGTCAAAACCAAGACAGAGCTGAAGAGCTGCAGAAAGGAAGGGTGATCACCAAAGAACATAAAAGAGAACTGGTGAGGTTAATCTTGCTCTTGATGTGATGGATAAAGAATGATAATTGAAAATGGTAATGGACTTCCACCTCTATCCAAGATCTGTTAATGGGCTGGATTTACCCTCCCACATGAATAAACTAGAAAACACTGGCTAAAATATATGAAACAAATTTCTTAAAGTATTGAACATTAGGCAGTGAGGGACAGTGATCCCTAAGACTTGGGAAATAAATTGGTTAATCTGACTATTGATAAAATGGGCAGGGCAAAGGATGATATTTTTAAAAAGTGGCACAAGATGTCAGAGGTTGGAATATGAGATAGATCATGTGCTATCAGAAATGATGGAGGCACTTAGACAGGTAAAACTGGGAAGATAGATAAAGGGTAGTGTTTTAGTTTGGGATTTTCTTTTGGTTTTTCCTGTGTTTTGTTTTTGTGAACTCCTGGACACATTCTTCAAGTTTAGGAGTCAGATGGAGAGACCTTAAAGACAATGCAATTTGTAGTCAAAGATCAGTAAATACAGGGCCAGAAAAGATACATTTAAAAATGATACAAAGACTACTGACAGCTGTACTTTAAAGGGATGTGAGTTCCGCAAGGGAGCTCAAACCAAAGTAGTTGAATGTTAAAACAGGCCCATTTTCACTAGAGGGTTGTCAAGATGTATTTCATTCTACCTTATGCTAGATCTTTATAATTCAAACTAGTGAAAGAGTGGCAATTGTCCACTGAGTTGAGGTAGTGAATAACTCAGCTTGAATTTCACTATGCCTTCAATTTTCTAAATATAGAAGTGAAAAGCAGATGTGTAAGAAAGAGTCCTCATTTGTTCTTATTTGAGGTATTTTCTTCTTACCATTACCAGTGACTTAAGTAAGAAGAAATTTAACAAGCTATTAAAATTATTTAAATATTCCTAAAAAATAAGGAAACTTCTTTAGTTTCAGCATAAACATGTAGGCACCCTTCCCCACTAAATGTGCTCTCATCTTTATGGCTTTCGTTTGCTCATTTAGAGCTGGGATTTCTGCCAAGCTTCTAGTGAAATAAGACGTGTTTATGACTAAGAATGAATTTCACAGCTTCAAAAAACTTCAACTAGATACTTAAGAAATTTGATATCTGAAACTAGATACCTGAGAATTATGCCTCTATGAAACTTGACAAGTGAAGATTTACTTTCTAATCTTTAAGTGTGTCTAGTGTGAGTACAGAAGGAGAGACTGAGCCCAGGCTTGATAGCTGTGAACATTGCATGTCACAAAGGCCAGCATAGAGCCCTGCTGTAACTATACTGGCTGGTTGGCCAGCACTGTCATGATGAAATTCCAATGGCTTTCATGCTGTGGAATTTAGAATTTAAAGGCCATTTAAGAGAACAAACATCTGGAGAGAGTGGCACAGAGTGTGCCAAGAATTCTAAGGACCTTTTTACTCTTTTAACTTTTTCAGAGTCTTCATGAGACAGCAGTATGAAAAGAGCAGGAAAGGGACACTGCTAAATTGGCCATAGGCTTTGGCATGTGGGCCGAGGCACGGAAACAAATGCTGTTCTCTGAAGAGGACTTTGATAAGTCATCCACTTAGGCATATATCTGACTGTCCTATTTTTTTTTTTTTGACCCAACAAAGAACAAATGGCAGTTCTTTAAAAGGGAAGTAAGTATGGTGTTGGAGGGGTACTAGATTTATTGGAGTGATCACCTATGAGTTATATAGATATCTAGTCACTATGTTGTACACCTGAAACTAATATAATATTGTAGGCCAACTATAATTAAAAAATTAAAAATATTATTAAAAATATAATCAGTGGGAAATAAACAAACAAACAAACAAACAAACAAATAAATAAAAGGGGAGTAAGATGATGTGACTTCACTTTAAATGATGGAAGCAATTGGGCGTTTTGTTTTAAGCGATAAATGACCTCTTAGAGAGTATAAAAACCAAGAAGCACCAGTGTTAACTTATCAAGAAAAATCAGCATCCCTGTTAGGATTTATAAGTGAGGCAAATATCGTTTGGGAAGATGAGGCTATGAGAAAAGGAAACTTTCAATAGAGACATGGGAATAGTAGTAGCTTCGTTAAGTATCTGCAAAGGTAGCTCAGATTTGGCGTATTTTGGGGGCAAGATCAGGCTACTATGAAGGTTAAAAGAAAAGAACTCAGTACAAGCTTTGGAAGCCAAACAAACAAACAAGCAAATGATTTTAAAAATAGTACAGACACCTGATTGTGGCTTGATACCATAGATCCTGTTGACTTAATGCAAATCACAGAAGTTTGCTAAGCAATGTATGTCTCCATGCCAGTCAGGTAACTATAATTCTTTGTAGAGTGCCTTTCTCTGCTTTCTAGAGCTGTGTTACATTTTAGCATTCAAAGATGCATTCATACTGCATTACTGCATTTTAAAATTTTTTTTTATTTTACCTTAAGGCTATATATAGTATTTTAAATTTATGGACTTTTCTTTTGAATTAAATATACATATTGCTGTCATAACTGGATTGTAAAGTTCCTTGAAAAGAAGATAAGCTAGAAGGATATAGATATCAGAGATGATTTTCAGAAGCCGATTAGGGAAATGCGGATTACTGCTAATGCTAATGCAATTTATGTGCAGATCTCCTCCTAACATATGTTTCTGGCATCCTCCAAGGTCACGTGGTGTTCAGAGGACAAATCCCACATTGATAAATCAGTCATTTTCATCTAAGTAGTCAAAATTATGTGTGTAGAATTGTTCATATATCCCCTTTGTTATCTTTTAGGTGCCTGCAGAGTCTTTAGTGATAATCCCTGTTTTATTCCTGATATTGGTAATTCGCCTCTTTTCTTTTTTTCTTTTTCATTCTTACTTAAGATTTATCAATTGTATTGATATTTTCAAAGAACCAGCACTTTATTTCATTGACCTCTGTTTTTTGTTTGTTTTCAATTTCATTTATCTTCTTTTATCTTAATTATTTCCTTCCTTCTGCTTATGTTGCATTTATTTTGTTCTTCTTTTTCTACATTCTTTATGTGGGAGCTTAGATTATTGATCTGAAACTTTTCCTTTCTCCTAATGTGTGCATTTTGTGCTATCAATTTGTATCTCATCCCTGCTTTAGCCGTGTCCCACAAATTTTAATATGTTGTATTTTCATTTTTATTTAGTTTATTATTTTTTTAAATTTCATTTGGGATTTCCTTTTTGACTCATTGATCGTTTAAAAGTGTGCTATTCAGTTTCCAGTTGTTTGGAGATTTTTCCGTTATCTTAGTTATTTTTCCTTTGATTCCATTCAGGCCAGTGAACACTTTCTGTATGACTTCAATTCTTTTAAAATTGTTGACTTTTGTTTTATGGCCCAGAATTTAATCTATCTTGATATATGTTTTATGGATACTTGCACTAAACATGTATTCTACTCTTATTAGATATTCTATTCTATAAATATTGATTATTTCCTGTTGTTTTGATGGCATTGTTGAGTTCTATAGACTTAATGATGTTCTGTCTAGTTATCAATGATTAAGAAAGTGATGTTGAAGTTTCAAACTACAATTGTGTATTTTTCTATATCTCTTTTCCATTTTATCATTGTTTACTATGCATTTTTTTTGTAATTCTGTGGATTAATACATGTACACTTAAAACGTCTTATCTTCTTAATGGATTGCTCCTTTTATCACTATCAATGTACCTCTCTGTCTCTGATTATTTTCTTTTCTCTGAAATGTCCTTTATCTGATATTAATAAAATCATTTCTTCCTTTTTTTAGTCAATGTTTTCTTATGATATATCTTTTCCCATCCTTTTAATCTGTTTGTATCAACAACCTATCTTTGAAGTGAGTTTCTTGTAGTAAGCATATAATTGAGTCATAGTTTTGAATTCACTGTAGCAATTTATTTTCTTTAATTGGTTTATTTAGATTATTTACATTTAATGTAATTATTTATATGTGAGGGCATAACTTGGCATTTTATTTTTTTATTTCTCTTTTTTTCATTCTGTTTTCTATTTATTTTCTTCTCCTGCCTTCCTGTAGGTTACTTGATCACTTATTGGATTTTTATTTAAATTTGTTAATAGTGGTTTTGAGTGTTTATCTTCATATAGTTTCCTTAGTCATTGCTCTGGGAATTATATCACATATGTATAACTTATCACAGTCTACTGGTGTAATCATTTTATCAGTTTGAGTAGAGTATAATATCTTACCTGCCATTTACCCTCCCCCATTTATAACATGATAATCAAAATTTCTTCTATATTCATTTAGAACCATTTCAAACAGTGTTATAACTTTGATTCCACTGTCAAACATAATTTAGAAAACTCAAGAGGAGAAGAAATATTTATTGTACTTACTCATATTTTTGCTTGTCATTTATTTTCAACCTGCATGATGCTCCAAGGCTGATTCTTTTTTCATTTCTTTTCTTCTTAAAAACTTATTTTAGGCACCCTTAGAGTAGGTATACTGGTGGAAATTTTCTGGTTTTATCATGTGGATTAAAAATAATGTTCGTATACTGTTTGTAATGATATGAATGGGATACCTGTGTGGCATGTGTGTTTCCGGCCCTAAGTAAACAATGGTTAATTTTCGTAAATTTTCTGTGTGCAACTGGAAATAAGATGAGTTCTTAATTCTCAGAACTGAATATTTATGTCAATAATACGACCTGATTTATTATGTTGTTGAAGTCTTCTATGGACATAATTTTTGGTTTACTTGATTTTTTTTTTTGAAAGATGTGCTAAAATCTCCTACTGATACTCAGTTTCCCTTCATTTCTCCTGATATTTTCAGGTTTTTTTTTTATGAATTTGGTTCTGCTGAGTTATTAGGTACATAAATTTTAATATTTGTTTTATATTCATTGAGAATGTCACTTGTAGCATTATAAAGTATTCTTATTTGTCTATTTTAATGTTTTGTTTGATGTGTGCCATCTTAGATATTATGTTTAGGACCTTTGCTTTCTTTTTATTTATATTTATATGTTTATCTATGCTTGCATTTAAATTTTTTAACTGTCTTTATACATCATAATGTTAGGTTTTATTTTGTAAATGAATCTTATTTTTTCTCCTTTAATTAGCCATGTTAAGCCTATTTTTTACATTGTTTAATTATACACATGTGTTTTTGCAGTATGCCATTTATTTTATTCTCTCTCTCTCTGTGTGTCTCTGTCTTTCTCTCTCTCACACACACACTTTGGATTCTTTTGGTATATAGGAAAGTTTGCATCTTTTCCTCTAATAAATATCATTAAACTACTACTTTTTAAATAATTTCTTTATTCTATCCAATTTTTAGTTGTTGTCTTTTAGTTCTGCATTATGAGCAATACTGAAATTAGCTAAACTTATCTGCTGCTGATCATCTAATATGAAATAATATATATCTTTATTCACAGTTAATAACTATAAGGCAATCTGTGAACTTACTCTATTTATATTCTCCTCATTGTTCTACCATCTTTTTTATATTTATACTCTACCTACAATTTAAGAGAGTATATTCATTCCATGCTATTCTCTTTTCCTTATAACCATAATTTTGATCTATGTTTATAGGTAAAAAATGTATTTAATGCTTGTGTTGACACTACTGCAGTCATTTTGATTGAACTTATTTCTTTATTCTTCAGAAGGGGTTGTGAAAATAATATTCTCTGAGCCTTTATTGTTAAAGATAAGTTAAATGGTGTGTTAGTTTCTTGGGCTGCAATAACCAATTACCAGAAACTGAGTGGCTTAAAACAACAGAAATTTATTCTCTCATAGTTCTGGAAGCCAGAAGTCTGAAAGCAAGGTGTCAACATGGCTACACTGTTTTCAAAGACTCTACAGGAGAATTTTTCCTTGCCTCTTCCAGCTTCTGGAGGCTCCTGGCGTTTCTTGGTTTGTGGCAGCATAATGACATTATCTGCCTCAGTCTTCATATGGCTTTTTTTCCTGTGTGTCTCTGTGCCTCTCTCTCTCTCTCTCTCTCTCTCTCTCTCTCTCTCTCTCAAGAAAGGCACACTACCACATGCAGCACATCATTTGGATGTATCTGGAGTCTTGGAAACTTGACTACCCTATGTTGTCCTAAAAATAGATTTTGAGAGCTTGTTTGGAGGTTCTAGCAGGAAAGTATACCTACTCATATACCCTTAACTGAAGAATAACACTCCTCTATTGGGGCAAGTCGTCCTCTTTGAGTACACAGCTTCAGGACAGATGCACACAGAATGATGAGTGGGGGAGGGAATACGTGCCTAGCCTGCCAGATCAGCTGAATCAACCCTGGCAATCAGTGGGGTGGCAGATGTCACAGCCAGATTGACCTCACATCCTTGTTTATCTCTTATAAGAACATTGATCATTGGACTTGGGGCCCATCCTAAATTAAGTCAGAGATTTTGAGATCTTTAACTTAATATATCTACAAAGACCCTCTTTCTAGATAAGGTCACATTCCCAAATACCAGAGGTTAGGACTTAGACATATCTTTTTCAGGCCACTATTCAATCACTATATACACTTTCTGGTCTCCCAAACTTCATTTCTGTCCCATGTGCAAAATACAATCACATCATCTCAACATTCCCTCAAATCTCAACCCATTGCAGCATCAAGTCTAAGTCCAAAATCTCATCTATCATCAGCTTTAAAAGTCCCAAATCTCATTATCTAAATTTCGACCCATTTTAGATAAAATTCCCTTCCATTTGTGGACCTGTGAAACTAGAAAACAAGTGATCTGCTTCCAAAATACAATGTTGGGGCAGTCATTGGTTAGGCATTCCCATTCTCATACAGAGAAATTAGAGACAATTAAGGGGGTCACTGGTTTCAAACAAATTAGAAACCCAGCAGGGAAAATTCCATTATGTTTTAAAATCTAGAAATAATCTAAAGCTTGAAGTTCAACCCTTTGAGATCATGGAGCCTCTGCCCTCTGGGTCCGCATCTCTGGCTTCTATCTCTGCACCTGCATTTCTGCTCTTGGAGACATGATTCCTTTTTCTTGAAGGATATCACATTTGTAGCCAAATAGCTTTATCAGTTTGTTTCCTACCTGTAGAATCTTTGAAATCTGATTGTCCTCTTTCGCTTCGTCTTGTCTCTGTCCTTCACTTCAGTCCACACTGGCTGTGCTTTGGCTGATACTCCATCTCAAAAAACATTGTGGTTCTCCCATGTATTCCATGGGAATCTATGCCATTAGGCAAGAGGACCTCCATGAATCTTTCCTGGGTCACTCCATATCTCTTTCTGACTTCTGGTAGGATAGTTGAGTAGATCCATGAGTCACATGCCTAATCTCTTTGCCAAAAAGTTGTCCAGGCAGTCCCTTGAGCTTCTCTCCAGAGCATGCTTTTCCAGCAATGAATTTCTTAATTTTAGCTTCATTTGCAATCTGGATAGGACACAAACCTAAATTAGCAAGTGCTGGTTTCTTTTCACTTAATGGTTCCTTCCTCAATTTAATTTTTCCCTCTCACATTTTACTATAAGCATCAAGGAGAAGCCAGGCTATACCTTCAACACTTTTCTTGTAAATCTCAGCTAAACGTTTTTCTGTTGTCCTTCTTTGCAAAGAAAAATAGAACACAATTTAACCAAGTTTTATGACACTTTATAACAAGGATTTCCTTCCTCCAGTTTCCAATAACATGTTCCTCATTTCCTTCTGAGCCCTTCATTATAAGAAGTACTTTTAATGTCCATATGTCCGCCAACAATTTCTTCAGGGCAATCTAGGCTTTTTCTATCATGTATCTCAAAATTCTTCGTTTCCACCCATTACCCAATTCCAAAGCCACTTCTACATTTTTAGGTTATTTGTTATAGCAGCACTCTAATTCCAAGTACCAAAATCTGTATTAGTTTCCTAGAACCGCCATAAACAACTTACCATAAACTTGGATAGAGTAAAACAACAAAAAAGTAATCTCTCACTGTTATGGAGGCCAGAAGCCCAAAATCTAGATATAGGAAGGGACGCACTCTCCCCAGAGTTCTAGAGGAGAATCCTTTTTTGCTTCTTCCAACTTCTGCTGTCTCCTGGAGTTATTTGACTTATTGTAGCATAATGACAATCTTCGCTTCCACCCTCATAAAACCTTTTTAATGTGTCTCTGTGTATTCTTTTATGTCTTTTGTAGGATACTCATTGGTTTTAGGGTCCAGTCTAAATCCAGGATCATCTCATCTTGAGATCTTTTACTTAATTATATTTGCAAAGACCCTATATCCAAACGAAGTCACATTCAGAGGTACTGGGGGTTAGAGATTGGACCTATGTTTCAGGGGACACTATTCAACACAGTACAGATTGATATGTTAAAATTCCTTTGCTAACTTTTTATTTTCCTTTGAGTTTCTTGACTTCATCATTTTCAGACATAAAGTAGAACTATTTAAAGGTTTGATGAAAATCTCAAGAGTTTTTTCTTTGTGACTTGATCTTTTTGCCTAGGTGTCCAAATGATTCTTTTAAAAAATAAAATAAAAATATTTTAATAGAATATATCTGTGTTGAATATTTTATATCAATTTTCTCAAATACATACTGTGCTCTTTCAATATGTAGTTTCAGAAGTTTTCTTGAATTAAAAATTGCATTAATTTTCTTAATTTTCTATGCCTCTGCTTTAATTTTCTTTTTTTCTCATATATATTTTGGATTTCTTTTTTATTTTCTATTTCTACCACTTTCTCTAGACTCATTATATTTTTCTTAATTTATTTTTTATTTTAAAAGATTTCCTCCTTTCAATCTTTTACTTATTTTAAGGCATTCTCTATGATGCTTATTTGCTAATGTTTCTCCTAGTTTAATCTTCATTTTATTTAAAAAAACTTCTTCCTTTCTGTCAGTTCACTTTCCTACATTTTCTGGCTGAGTTTTCTAATTCAGATTTATGCTTTTGTTTTATGTTTTCTATATAATTTTAATGTAAAATTAATTAACAATTTTAATTTTTAATATATTTTTGAAATGTTAGTTTATAGTTTTCATTTGTTTTGCAGCCAAAAATCTCTGGAGTTTATTTAATTCAAGGATGTAATCTTGTTTTCAAAATTTCTTCTCTCTCAAAATGTGAGGAATTAAACAGTAGATTTCGAAAAAAATTTGAGGCAATGAGGTCAATGACTAATTATTATTCCAGTATTTAATGACAGAATTTAATAGGGTTTTTAAAAGATAAATAGTCCCATCATGTCACAATATGTACACATTTGTATACATAGAAGATCAAAAATCCAAACATCTTTTACCTCGTAATGCATTAGAATGACTTAATGTTGGCTACCTCTATGCGCTTTCTATTCTGTACCAGGCTTTTTAAATATACCAAAACATGATTCTCTCAGGAAGCCTATGAAGTATTATTGTATCCATTTTATAGAAGTCACCTTTAGATTTGGAAATATTAATAATTTGGTCAAGATAACACAGCAAGCAAGTGGCAAAGAGCAGATTTAGTACAGAAACCCAACTCTTTGAGCCACTCTTAGAAAGCCAGTTGTGTAGGTAATCCTCAATTCTATCACAAGGATTCAAGGTGCTATTTTAGGAATAATTTCTCCTTCTCCAGAATAGTCTATCCAGCCTCCTTGGTTGTTATCAATTATTCTACAAGTAGTGTCCTAGTCTTGCTTAACAAGGTCTAGCAATGTAAGATTACAAAAGAGGTTTCATAAATACACACACAGACTCACACTAAAAAATAGTAATTATGTAGGTGACTAACAGTATGAAATGCCACAGGTAAATTTCAGCCTTTACTGTTCAACAGCATGTTGATTTTACATTCAAAAACATCTTCAATCTGACCACTTCCCAGTACCTCCACAGCTATCACTTTTAGTCCAGACTACCTTCATTTTTCTTAGTTTTATATAATAGCCCCCTAAATGGCCTCACTACTACTTTTTGCTGCGATACTATTATGATACTATTATTTATTTATACTACAGCCAAGGTGATTTTTAAGAACATAAAAGAGATTGCCAATTGTTTTTCAAAACTCTCTAATAGCTGCTCTAATGGATAATAAAAGGAAAGTCCTTGGACTAATCTAATGGAATTATTTGTCTTTTATTGTTGATTTGTAAGAATGCTTTATTTATTCTGGATGTAAGAACCATAACAGAATTATGAATTGAAAATATTTTTCCCCATTCTTGGGTTGTTTTTTCACTTTCTTTATGGTGCCCTTTGAAATACAAAAGATTTTAATTTTGACGAAATCCAATTTATCTATTTTTTGTTTTGTTCCTTATGCTTCTAGTGTCTTATCTAAAAAGGCTTGGCTTAACCCAAGGTCATAAAGATCTACTCTTATATTTTCTTATAAGATTATTGTAATTTTAGCTCTTACATTTAGATCTATAACTCATTTTGAGTTAATTTTTATGTATGGTATAAGAAGGGAGGTACAACTTCATTGTTTCGCATGTAGATATCCAGTTGTCCCAGCACCATTCGTTAAAAAGACTATTCTTTTCTTATTGGATTATTTTGGCATAATTGTCAAAAATCAATTCACCGTACATATAAAAGTTTATTTCTGAATTATCATTTTTATTCTGTCGATCTATATATGTCTAACCTAATGCCAGGACCTGACTGTCTACATTACTGCAGCTTTATAGTAAGTTATTTTGGCCATTCCACATCCTTTCAAATCCCATATGAATTTTATTATCAGCTTGTCAATTCCTGCAAAAAAACCAACTGGGATTTTGACGGGCTGGATTGACTCAGTAGACCAAATCATGAAAAATTCCCATCTTAACAATTTTAAGTCTTTTGCTCCATGAACATGAGACATATTTCTGTTTATTTAGGTCTTTTCTTTTAAAAACAGTATTTTGCAGTTTTCAGAGTATCTTTTGTTAAGTTTTTCTAAATATTATATTTTTAACATGCTATTATAAATGGAATTGTTAATATTCAGATTTTTCATTGCTAACATATAGAAACAAAATAGATTTTATATATTGATCTTATACTCTCTGACCTGGCTGAAATCAACTATTTATTAATCTTAGTAGTACTTTTTCCATTTGTTTGTTTTAATGGATTCCTTGTGAGTTTATATATACAAAATCATGTTATCTACAAAGAAATACAGTTTTACTTCTTCCTTTCCAGTCTGGATGTCTTTTATTTAATTTTCTTGCCTAATTGCCCTAGATAGAGGCAATACAATATTAGAGGTGGTGAGAGTAAACATCCTTGTCTTGCTTCTGATCTTAAGGGGAAGACCTTCAGTCATTTACCATTAATTACAATATTTGATGTGAATTTTTTCTGCATGGGTCACATTTCCTTGCTTATTGAATACTAAAAATTTCAGATAATATATTGTAGCAACCCTGGATACTAATCCCCATCTCTTAGGCTCATTGTTGTTCACTTCTTATTTGTTTAGTAGCTTGGCTGGACTATTTAGCGAAGTCTATTTTCCTAGCAGAAGTCTATTTCCCTAGAAGGAGTCTTCAGAGAGCATGGCCTTGGACCTGCACATATTCACCCTGGAATGACAGTGGCTTCAGCACGGCTCCTTTTTCTTTTCCTGATCTTCCTAAGCTCTCTGCTTCAGTTGGATTCACATGCAGCTGTTAGGTTTCATTAATCACTGGCTGATTTTGCTATTGGTTTCCACACTGCCCTGAGACATAAATTGCTCTGCAGTCTGATCCCATTATATTCTGTCTCCTTGCAAAGGTAAACTTTGAGGCCAGTGTTTCAGGTTCGTTCCAACCCTAAGAGGGCTCTTCCTAGCTATTTCTTTCCCAGATTCTCTCTGATGTACATCTAGCAGGTTTAGAGTATAGCTTGCTATTCTCATTGAGCAACCAGCTTCTTTACCATTGATTACCATCAAAATCTCCATTGTTTGGAGGAGCATCTTTAACCTTGAACTACACATATTCTCTTCCAATGAAGTAATTTTCCTTGGGAAGAACCTTAGAGCTCTCTGTTCTTATGGCTTTCCTCTTCCCCTAAGCAAAACCACTACTGATCCAGAGCAGGGGACACAAAATGTGGTCCAGTTTTCTCGGAGTGATATCACTGCTTCATGAGCTAAGTACTGGGCTGAGGTACCATCCTATGATCCTCTTGATTTAATTCTTCCAGCATAGAACCTCCACCCAATGAATGAGCTGGGTTGACAGTGATCAGAGATCCAGTATTGTCGGACTGTCAAAGCTGGAATAAGGCTCTGCCCTAGAAGTGCGGGCTGGGTAGAAGAAGAGATTCCTAGGTCTCTCAGCCTACCCTTTCCTGAAATATAGCCTCTACAACCCTAAGCTGCCGGGATTGAGACCTGCTGGTGGCCTGTCTCTCAGGAGAGATACCATTGTCCTATACTGTAACTTGTGGGGACAGAAACCCCTGTGTCTTCTATCGCACCAAGCTGGGAGGGGATGTAGGGAAGGAGTGTGTTTCAAATATGAGATTCTCACTGTACGTATTGAGATTTGGTGTTTTTTCTTGAATATATATACTTTTAATTTGATGCATATCCTTAGAATAATTTCCAAAGATTTTAAATGGTTGCTTCAAGAATATATATAAAACAAAGAGCTACTGGAAGGATTTAAGATATGAAATTGTATATCTTAGTGAGGTTACTCTGAGCTTAACGTGAGAAAGCCTGGCTATTGCAGTCACTCTTTCAGGGGAGAAAGATGAGGGCCTGAGTTAGGACAGTGAGGGTACTGAAGAAGAAATTGAAGGGAGCGGCCGGAATTTCATGGATTTAGTGACTAATGGAACATGGAAAATGAAGGAAGAATGAGTATAAGTATTCTAACTCAGGTATCTGGATGATGGAGATGCGACGAGTCAGGGTAGAGGCAGAGAGAGAAGAGCAGGTGTGAGGTCAGCAGCATAACAGAAGATGGGGACTTTGTTGTATGTACATTGGCTGAAGTGCTTTTGGTCAATGCAGGAGGTCAGATGGCTTAGTCTCAGCCAGAAGTACATGGTAGTGGGGACTCAGAAGCACTGTTCCTCAAGTAAACAATGGGCAAATGGACTTGGGACATGGGTCTGGGGTGCTTACTGCCTTTTATATCACTGCTTATATGGGTGAATATATCGTGAGTTAAAACAACTAACTTAGAAGTGGGATTTAGGGACATATTTGTAAATTGGAGTCAATCTGTATTCAGATATTTAATTGAATATTGGTTTTGACATTGAGAGCAGTAAAAACATGCAGCACTTCAAAAATATAATTACAGTAATAATAATGATGATGATGATGATGATGATGATGATGATGATGATTAAGACGCATGGCAAAGATCCAGCACAAATATCTCTCTGGATTTATGCCTATATATAGCAGTCGCATGCCTGGTTCAGTTTTCTCCTACCCGTATTTTTGGGAGAATAGAAATGTTTACACATTCCTTGTGCCCTGAAAACATTCTAACACTGTATTGAGCCAGGTAACCAATAAGTACACAGACTTATCTTACATTATATCATCACTACCACCACTGTTGCACATATGCAAATGTGTACACGCACGTGTACATGTGCATGTGCATACAAGCGCGCGCGCGCGCACACACACACACACACACACACACACACACACACACACATGACTTGCTTTAGACCCACTGTCTCTTGTCAGTGTATGCTAAGATTTCTTAGGCCTCCAAGTCTTTGCCCATGCTTTTCTACCTGCTAGAACTTTTTTTTTCCTCCTCTGCCTGTATGCTCATCTTTTTGGCTAATCCTTACCCATCCCTCAAGAACTTGATGCTAACTCTTCTTCATAAGCATCTTCACAGTTCTCAAGCTGACTCAGGAGATGCTCCATTGTAATCTAATTGTACAGCACTGCAATGACTGATATTCTTCCACATGTCCTCTTCTCTATCTGAGTATCTTGAAAGTCAGGATGGCTCAGTGCTTGGTCTTTAATATATATTAAATGAATGTGTGATCCAGGTGATGCTGAAGAATAAGAAGCAATGGCCGAAGGTTAAAGAAAACCTTCAAAGCGCTTTTGCAATGAAGGAACCAAGTCCACAAGAAGAAATATGTCAACAGAGAAATAACAAATGTTATTTCTTGGGATAGTCCACTAAATTTCTATACTCTTCTCAGAAAAAAAGAAGCTTGATTACACAAGTATAAGCATTAGTTGCTAGAATTGATGAGCTTGGATCCAGTTTTATTCTTCAGGAATAGAGTGTTAAATCTTGTAAAGAAAAGAAGGAGTAGCCTTATTTACTGGTCATATCTATTAGTAGGTATTTGCAGGGATGTTATTATGACTTATTATTAATCAGTTGCTTCCTGATTAATAAAGCAAGCAGTTCCCACCCTAATTAGGCACCAACATCTTGGGAGTTAGCAGTGAAGGTAGATTTACATCTATAACAACTAAGAAGGATATGGGCTTTCTGTTTCTCTGTAATGATCCATGGACATTTGCCATCATCAGGACCAGTTGTACCTGGTGTGTAGTGATCAGTAGACCAGGTACTGAAGTCTTGAGTTTTATAGCCTCACGACACTCACAAATGATTCATTGTTTCTTAACCACCTGTGGCAAATCAATGGCAAAGTAACAGAACCTCACCGTTAAAACCACAGCCATATATGATTACCAGGGAGAAAAAGGGAATTCAGTGGCTGAAAGAGAATTTACTTGGGGGAGAAATGTAAATCAGAGCATTTTCAGATTCAGCCTGTATGGCATTATTTCCTCCAGCACAAGCTCCTTGAGGATGTTCCTATCATGTACAAATCAGTCTATCACATCCAGATCAGCCCTCTATGACCTGGTTCAAACACCTGTCATGCAGAGGTTTACATTTTAGGGCACAGTATT
The DNA here is from genome assembly GCF_000151845.1 of Pteropus vampyrus. Lineage (NCBI taxonomy): Eukaryota > Metazoa > Chordata > Mammalia > Chiroptera > Pteropodidae > Pteropus > Pteropus vampyrus. The sequence goes on along the minus strand of NW_011889448.1, from coordinate 222,807 downwards.
GTCATGCAAATACCTCAACATCACTGCTGATTGGCCTCTTTGGTCAAACAAACCAAATGCTATTTCTGAGATGTTTTTTCCCACCGTCAAGATTCCTCCCTCATTCTCCTGCTTTCTCCAGTGAATTTTACACTGTTTTTGAGTTCACAGATAATATTTCTTTTGGAAAGAGACCTGTAAATCTTCACATTTCACCTTAGCACCGAACTGACGTTACATAAGAAGAGACAAATCAGCAATCAATCATATGAAGGGAAATTAGAATGAATGCTGCATACAACATCCTCTAAAAAATGGTTTTATCCTTCCTGTAGTGGAACAAGTTAACCAAATAGACCTGAATGGATGCCTAAATGGAAAACATCACAAGCAATATTCAGCCATGTATTGGATGGAAGATTAGAGGAGGAGAAAACTGCAGGATCCAAGTAGTAATTTTAAACCAAGGACTTACAGGTGAATGATCTCTCAAAGAAAAATGATTACACCCAGATAGAAAACTAGGTATTTAACTTCAAACAAGGCTGTTTTAAACTTTCTCCTTGAAGTAGAATACTATCTGAGTGAAAAATGATTTTGAGAACTGCTCCCATGGGATAATATTAGAGTCCATGCAAATTTTTCTGCCTCAACTAAACATAGGCTCAGTGGATTTGGGGGACTTGCCTTCATATCTGTGTTTATTTCACAAAATATTTGTTATTAATATTCAAAGCATAAGCCACAGTTCAGTGTTTTCCACTTAAAATAAGAAAAATACCTTTTCCCTTCAGATGTTGCAAGCAGTGAAGGCACATTGCCCTTATCAATAGAGTATGGACAGGCATACCTCATTCTATTGTGTTTCACTTTCTTACACTTCACAGATACTGCATTTTTTTTTTTACAAATTGAAGGTTTGTGGCAGTTCTGCCTCAAGCAAGTCTATCAGTGCCATTTTCCAGCAGCATTTGCTTACTTCATGTCTCTGTGTCACATTTGATAATTCTCATAATATTTTAAACTTTTTATTATTATTATATTTGTTATGCAGATCTGTGACCAGTAATCTTTGACATTACAGTCATAAATATTTCAGGGCACAAAAAACTGAGCTTATCTAAGAGTGTATTTAATCAATAAATGTTGTGTGTGTTCCAATTGCTCTACTGACCAGTTATTCCCTCATTCTCTCCATCTCCTAGGGGGTCTGTATTCCCTGAGACACAATTTTGAAATTAGGCCAATTAATAACTCTACAATGTCCTGTAAGTGTTCAAGTGAAAGGAAGAGTCACATACCTCTCACTTCAAGTCAAGTCAAAAGCTAGAAGTGATTATAGTTAGCAAGGAAGGCATTTTGAAAGCCGCTATAGGCTGAAAGCTAGCTAGGCCTCTTTGCACCACACAGTTCACCAAGTTGTAAATACAGAGGAAAAGTCCTTGAATAAAATTAAAAGTGCTGCTCCAGTGAACACACAAATGATAAAACAGAACAGGCTTATTGCTGATATGGAGAATTTTAGTGGTCTGGAGAGAAGAGCTGGATCAGGAAGAGGGTTAAGATTTCACCCATGGAAGAGCCTAGGAATGGTGATCCTCTGAGAAAGAATATGTGCAAAATATGGGAAAGAGAACATGTAGAACTTTAAGTAGTTCAATAGTAGCTAGATCCTTGGATTCAAAAAGAGGTATGTAGTAAGAGATGAAGTCTATACATAAATGCCCTATTATGCTATCCTAGATATTTGAGTGTTCTAGCAGGCAATGATAGACAAGTGAAAATATTAAGGAAGGAAATGATATGATTAGACTTTTTCTCTTAGCAAGACAGTATGGAGAATGTAGTATAGAGAAAAATTGAAGTGAGGTAAGGTGGATGCAGTAAGAAAGTAAAAAGACCAAGGAAGAAATAATCAGGGTTTCCATTAGGGCAAGGTCAGCATGATTTAAGGTACATTATGGATGTGAGAGATGGAAAGGAAGATAATTGACTAAATTTAGAACCTGATATAAAATAGGGAGAAGGAAGTGAACAGAATGAATTCAAGCTTTCTTGCATGACAATATCCTCAATTAGAATAAAAATATTGTTTTAGAGTGAATTTTTGATGGAACCAAATGACTCAGGTTTGTATATGTTGAGTTTAAGGCACTTATAGAAGACCATCTAGGGAGTCTTGTCAGCCAGGAGTCATATCTGTGAGAGAGATCTAGATTTAAGAGTCATCAAGGTATACGTGGCTATTAATAATAGCAGAAAAAGTCACTGAATTAGAAGTTGTAGAGTAAGAATGAATAGATGGTAGTCCAAGGAACTCTGGGGGAAATCAACCCTTCAGATATAAACAGTGAAAAATCAAAAGTAATTAGAGGAGCTGAAAAAGAACTGAAATAAAATGGTCCTATAAAAAAAAATCAAGTTTAGTAACATTCAAGAAAGAGATGGATTCTGATGTCAAATGCAGGGTAAGGTGAGGAAATATGACAACTGTGTTCACTGCATTGAGAATTAGAAGATCACTGATAATAATGGCAAGAGCAATATCAATGGAGTGATGAAGGTAAAAACAATTACAGTGGGAATAAAGAAAATGGGAAAAGGAAAGATTCATTTTTACATCTAGCTTTTAAGGGTTTGTGTTATATAACTACTCCATAAATACAGTATTTTACAAAAGATCTATGCATTTCATCACAATTATACACAAAGCAATCTTAGAAGTCCCTGTTTATGCTTTTGTCTATATTTTCCTCCTTAGATGTAACCATTATCAGCAAATTGATATGTAACTTTCTATTTTAGTTATTGTACCTTCATGTGAATATATGTATTAAGCACATACTTATTTTTAAAGCAAAACACAATATCTAAAGTCCATAAAGAAAAAGATTGACAGACTTTACTTACAAATTAAATGGAAAAGTCAAATAATTCAATAGAAAAAACACAGAAAAATATAAACACAAAATTTAAGATATCAAGTATAAATGATTTTTTGCCACGTGAAATATATTCAACCTCATGGATTATAGGGAAACTCAAAATCAAACAAGAGTGAAAAAAATTTCACTTATAAGATTTATAATAACGTTATAAAGTTTGTTATCATCAATTATTGATGAAACTATAAGAAAAAGGGCACTCTCATGTAATGTTATGAGAGTGTAATTGGGAAATTTTTAAACAAACAATTTTTGCAATATCTTTCAAAATGTTAAACACACATACATTTTGACCCAGTGATTATCATTCCAAAAATATACACATATACAAGGATATAAGTACTAAGATGCTCACTGCTGCATTACTTATAATGAGATAAAAGAAAAAGAATAGAGACTCTAAATGTCTATCAGAAAGGGAGTGATTATACATATACACACATGCATACACACTACTGATTTCATTGGCATTAAAGTGATAATAAGGGAACTCTATGCTGAAAAATTCAGTAACTTAGATGAAATAGACCAATTCCCTGAAAGTCATAAAGTACCAAAAGTCACTCAAGGAGAAATAGTTAACCTAAATAATCTTAAATATATTAAAGAAACTGAAGACTGAATTTTATGGACTTTAAAATTCCTCCAAAAACAAAACTGCAGTCTGAGTGGTTTCAATATAGAATTATTGCCAATGTTTAAGGAATAAGACCATTTCTATACAACCTTTTCCAGAAAACAAGAGAGTACTTTCAAACTCATTTTATAGGGCTGTCAGTACCTTAATACTCAGACCAAACAAAGGCATTAAAATAAAATGCAACTACATACCAGTATCTCTAATTAATATAGACACAAAAATCTATAAGAAAATATCATCAAATAGAATCCAGCAACATATAAAGATGAAAACACATCACAACCAAATGTGGTTTACCACAGGAATCCAAGGCCTATTCAACATACAAAAATCAATTAATATAATTCATCATTATTAACATACTAAGTTAAAAAAAAAAAGATCATCCTAATAGATGTAGAAAATTATTTGATAAAATTCCACATCTCTTTATGATAAAAAAAAAAAAACACTCAAAAACTAGTAACAGAAAAGTTTCTTTAGCCTAACTGAAGGTATCTACAAAAACTAAAAAAAAAAAAAAAAACCTACAGCTAACATTATACAAAAGTTATGAGATTGACCGCCTTCACCCTAAGATTAAGAATAGGTCAAGGTTGCCTTCTCTGACCACTGCTATTCAGTATTTATTAGACATACTATCTAGCTTAGTGAGGCAAGAAAAAGAAATACAGGTTGAGGAGGAAGAAATAAAACGTTCTTTATTCTCAAATAACATAATTGTCTATGTAGAAAATCCCAAAGAATCTACTACAAAACTCTTATAGCTAATAAGTGAGTTTAGCAAGGTCACATGATATAAAGTTAATAGACAAGAGTAAATTGTGTTTCTATATACCAGCAAAGAGTAATTGGAATTTGAAATTTTAAAATGATAATGCCATTTACAATTGCACCTCCAAAATGAAGTACATGAGTAGAAATCTGACAAATATGTGCAGAATTTATATGTGAAAAACTACAAAACACTGATGAAAGAAATCCAAAATTTAACTCAAAATTATATGTGTATATAGACACGCACATATGATACATAATATATATGTAGTATACCTGAATCTATAGTAATATAGTAAATGAATGAATGAATGGATGGATAAATTAATAAATGAGAGAAAGACAGATCCTCCTTACAGAAAAATTCCAAATAATTGATGTTGATACTTCCCAGGGAATGCATGTAAATTCTCCTTACTGGACTTAGTGACTTGATTTCAAAGAAAAGGGTATGGATGAAAGGTAGAGTAACTTTACAGTGGAGAAACTTGACAAATGCTTATTTTGTCCAGAATCAAGGTTAAAATTGCCAGTGGTAAATCATGTCGATAGCATGAATACATTTATATAAGGTCATTAGAATGACATTTCACCTCTTCGGTACTCTTTAACAAAAACCATAACCCAGTCTAATCACAAGAAATCATCAGACAAACTCAAACTGAGGGACATTCTACAAGGTACTTGACCAGTACTCTTCAAAACTGTCAAGGTTATGGAAAACAAGAAAAATCTCAGAAACTGTCACAGTCCAGAGGAGACCAAGGAGAAAGAAAATTAAATGTAATGTGGTATCTTGGATTAGACCTTGGAACAGAGAAAAATTTCATTAGTTAAAAAGCTAATGAAATCCAAATGAAGTCTGTAATTTAGTTATTAGTAATGTGCCAGCATTGGTTTCTTAGTTTGACAAATGTATCATGGTTTTTAAGATGTTAACACTAGAAGAAACTGGGCAGTGTGGTATACAGAAACTCTCTGTAATAAATACAAAATTATTCCAAAGTAAATTCTTATTTAAAAATTCTTAATTCCAAACTTAAAAATGGTCCCCAAGATTGATTTCTGAACATACACAGATACACCATATACACATAATATACACACAGATACACAGATGACTGGGCCTCAGGAAGCAGCCCTAATAATTATTGTGACAGGGCACTTCTCCTAAGGTTTTCACCTGCCTCATCTGGCAGTACAGGCCATGGAGCTCACCATACAAATTTTGGGCCTCCTGTCTCTGTATGCATGGCATTCATACAAGGAGCCAAGAAGCGATAGTTTGGGCTGATACTGAGGTTTACCCTGCTGCTGGACCTGGTGTTATACATCTGTTCCCTGTTTACCTGCAAAATAATTAAACTCTATACATACCCCTGGGATGCCAGAGCTTTGAGGCCCAAACTTTCTTGCCATCTGTGTTGTCTGAGAATTATTGAGAGTGAGATTGTGCTTGGAAAGCATTCTCCATTCTCCAAACAGGCATTTATCCATCAGCAAATTCAGTGATTTCAAACTCTCCACTGAGCAAACATCATAGCTCATTTTCCAGGCTTGGAAAACAGTTCATATTTCCAGGAGCAGGCTCAGAAATACTTTGAGAAATGCTTTTACCTGTCATCCTGCCAAATCCCCAACAGAGAAGTATCCTTATTTCCTACTCACTACCAGACTATGTCCCAAAGCCAAGAGGAGACAGACTGTAGCCTACACAGGAAGGTAGGTTCAACTATTGGAGGCACACACTTAGGGAAATAAGCCTTAAGACCTGGGCCAACTTGGTCACGGACATCTATTAAGCTCTTTTTTTTTTAACCTTTCTTTGTATATTTATTTATCTATTTATTTATTTATCTATTTATTTATATACTTATTACAATATTATTGACTATATTCTCTATGTTGTACTTTAGTACTTTTTGGTACATACACACCAAGTGCAGCCAAAGGTTTATGTGGGTAAGGGTTAAAAAGGATCCAAAGCCTCACTTCCAGGTTATAAGAAAAGCAGGCTAAAGATCAGATTCTAGAATATATCCGTTTATTTATTACCCATTTTCAAATGTCCATAAAGCAGTTAATGCAACTTGGGAGTGGTACCCGATAATTGCATTTTTAACAAGTGTCCCAAAAAAAACACAAAAAAGAAGCACAAAAGTGTGAAAACCACCACTTCAAGTTGTGCATGTGTCAGAGCTGATGCCTATCTTAGGTGCCTCCCGTATCATCTTTGGGAGCTGAAAGAATCCAGGAAAGAGCTACTGGAAAGACCCCTAGGGAAGGTCACATTTGAGTCTGATTGGATGTGCATTACACATGCTTTTTTTGTTGTTTATTTTATATAGCATAAAAATTATCTGCAGAGATTATTTTTAAAAACAGGGGTGCGGAACCCAACACAAGCCTAGTGAATCTACATGCTTGCTGTGCGAGAGTCATATATTTTTCAAAAGCTCTGTGGTTGATTATAATGCACAGTCATGTTTCTGAATCATTGATATTCAGCTAGCCAGAAGCCCCTTTCCATTTATCCTGCTCCAATTTTAGAGCTTCTAGCAATAGAAAAATATTGTGCTTTTCTGTACCCAGAGTTCCTATTAATTAGCACTGTGTTCTCAGGCAAGTCATTTAATACATGAGAACTTCAGTTTTCTCACAAGAAAGTATTTTAAATATACACTAATATATATATATCCTAATAAAATGTTATCCCAAGTCCAGTCATTTTATTAGCCACAAGTTTTTGTTACCGATGTGGCAGGAGGCTTATTTGCATAACCAAAGCTTTTCTTTCTTCCATTGTTTTGATAATCTGGAATCCTTCACCCATTGGATTATTAGCATTAGTTGAGTCAGAGGAAGGCTAATCCAGCTAAGATTAAAGAAGTTAAATGAATTTCTGAGTATATTTTTTTAAACTGGTAGAACTCACAAGAATTATTAAAACCTCACATTCCAGTAATCTCAGCCTTGAAGGGAGCGAACCCAGAGATTATGTTATATGCATTCCACTAAAAAAGTTATATAGGATGTGAGAACAATTTCGTGGCCTGTCCTGATAAAGAACTTCTGCATTTGCTTTAGGGAAAGAAAAACAATTGGCCTAAGTGATCAAGGAAGATAAATTGTGGATTAAATATCCCCAGACTGTTTCCTAGGGCTTGTTGTGTGATAGAAATCCAGATAGGTTTAGTGGGACCCAAACATAAAGAGTGGTTAGTGTGAGGCTTTTGGAGAAGTCCCAAGGCTACTTTGGCACCTCAATTTAGAGTAGCAAATTATGAGTGTATGTCCTCAATGTAGTAAGTAGAGGAACATCCAATAATGGCTGACACCCTTCAGAGGGATATAAAAATAACTAAAAGTGTGCTGGAGACTTGGAGGGACCCCAAAATGAAGAAACAAGAAGACACATATTGATCTATAATAAACTGGGCACCACAGAGCAGAGGGTCATGGACGTTTGAGCCACAGAGGCAATGGATAGATGCCAACCAATAATACCATTTAAGATTATTTATTTTACCCAAAGACAATTTTTAGTTGGCTCCAGTGTTGAGTTATATATAATAATTTACATATATTCACCAAGCGCCATATTATTTATAAATCCTCTGAAACATAGATCACCTCCAGGGTAAATAGAAAGGAAAGGGAAATAGGAAATTCTTGAACTAGGAAACTGCCACCCTACAAAAGATTGTGTCAAACTAGAATTTACCTTCAATTTCAATGATTATTTTTTTCATTACTGAGCTAAAATGAAAGCTCAAGATCTAATTTTAGTTCGGTTACAGAGACAAAAAGATGGGGACATGTTTGCCCTTTTGTGGTTGGTGACTATACTTGATTAATGTTTCTCTACCTAGGACAACTTTGCATTCCTGATTTTAAAAAAAAAATATTTGCTTATTGTCAAATGTCTCTATCCTTTGATGAATGTTACTTAAATTTCTGTCCAGTGACTTTTTTATGCGAAACAGCTCATATAATATAAATGAATCTTTTGTTTGTAACTCCTCTTTTTATTTCTTACATGATTTAAAATGCAAATGTATAAAACAATAATTATACATCTATGTTAATGTGCACACAATATATAAAGAGGTAATTTGTGACAATAACACAAAGGTGGGAGAATCTGTGTAGGAGCAGTTTGTGTATTCTATTGAAGCTAAGTTGGTATTAACTCAAACTATACAGTTATAAATTTAGTATGTTAATTGTAATTTCCATGGTAACCCCTAAGAAAATATTTTATAAATATGTACAGAAGGAAATGAGAGAAAGACAAAAGTGGCAACACTTCAAAAATTGAACAGAAAAAAAGGCAGAAATGAAAGAAATGGATAAGAAAAAAGGAATAAGAAATCCAGAAAAAAAAAATAGCAAAATGGCACAAGTAAATCCTTCCTCATCAGTAATTACTTTACATGTAAGTGGGTTAAACTCATCAATAAACAGATTTGCACAATGTATTAAAATATGCTGTCTGTAAGACCCACTTTAGATCTAAAGAAACAAATAGGTTGAAATTAAAAGGATGAAAAAAGATATTGCATATAATAGTAACCAAAAGGGAGTTGGAGAGTGGCTGTACTAAAATCAAATAAAATTTATTTACATATTTTTTGTAAAAATTGTTACAGGGGACAAAGAAGGATTTTATATTGTGTCAAATAGGTTGAGTCATCAAGAAGAGCTGAAGAAATTAATTAAGACCTAAAGAATTGGAAAGATATCTTGTGTTAATGGTTTGGAAGATTTAAACGGCATTACTACCCAAAGCAAACCACATAGTCAGTGTCCTGACCGTAAAAATTCTAATGCTTTTTTGCATAAAAAAGTCAATCCTTAAACTTGTGGAATTGCATGGAGCTCCAAAAAGCCAAAACAATCTTGAAAAATAGAACAAAGTTGGAGGACTTGTACTTCTGACTTCAAAACTTGTTAAAAAGCTACAGTAATTCAAATAGCGTACTAGCAGGAACACCAATGGAATTAAAGTAAGAATCCGGAAATAAACCCATACATGTAATGTCAATTGATTTTTGACAATGATGCCAAGATCGTCTATCTTAGTCTGCTAGGGATGCTATAACAAAACATCATAGACTGGGTGGCTTAAAAAACAGAAATTTGTTTCTCATAGGTCTGAAGGATGAATGCCCAAGATCGAGGTGCCAGCAGGGTTGCCATATACCCAATAATTTCACTAGGTGTGTGCATACACAAGAAAATTGAAAGCAAGTACTAAAATAAATACATATATTTACATGTTTGTAGCAGCATTACTCACAGTAACCAAATGTGGAAACAGCCTAAATGTACATCAACAGGTGAATGAATTTACACACACACGCACACACACACACACACACACGCACGCGCAATGGACTGTTATTCATCCACAAAAAGGAATGAAGTACTGTTACATGCTACAATGCACATGAGCCTGGAAAACATTAAGCTAAATGATAAAAGCCAAACACAAAAGGTCACATACTGTATGATTTTATTTATATGAAAAAATTCAGAATAGGTATATCCATAGAGGTGAACAACAGACTGGTGGTTGTGAAGACCTGGTGAGAGAAAGGAATGGTAAGCAACTGCTGAACGTCTACAGATTCCTTTCAAAATGATCAAAATGTTTGAGGACTAAGGGGAGATGATGGTTGCACAACAATTTGAATATATTAAATATCACTTAATTGTTCATTTTTAAATGATTAATTTTATATTATGTAAATCTCATCTTAATAAAAATGAAAAATCTTTGGAATCTCAGACCAGCCACCACTTAAGGTACTACAATTAGCATAATCATAACATTTGGTATGCAGAGGTATGGAAACCGAATTAAACCCTTACCTCATCCCATGTACAACTTGTGCTACCAGTTTAAGTACCAAATTTTACCCTCTATTTTCCAATTTGCAGAGCAAAGGACATATAATTTGAACATTTATGGTAAGCTTGGAAATTTCTGGATTTTTCTAAGCATTATTTAGGAAGACAATTCTGGATTTTCATCTTTACCATCTGTTTTCCTGGAGTATTTTATATTGTCACATTAGGGTTTGTGTTTGATCCATGGCCACTTTCTGTTCACTATGGCCTCTGCTAAGATGCCTCTGTGTTTGGCATCAATCCCATCTGTTGTCTGTTCTCTGACCTGATCTCTGATGCCAGATCAACAAGAGATATATGTCATCCTCCTTATCTAAAACACCAAACCTCTTTAAATCCACTGAGCCTTCCTCAAACTATCTTCTTTTAGGGATACTAGGAATCTCTGGGTATTCAAATTCTGCCTCATTCTCAGATAGCCAAATCTATTGCAAGAAATTTGGGGATGCAAGCAACTTGAGACAGGCAGAATTACTTTATACTTATACCTTCCCTGTGACCATTTCTACTATGAGGCCGCAGATGTTGGGGAGGAAGAAACTTTCCTTTACCCTTCAAGGTTCTTTTGGCTGGTCTGATAATTAAATTGACATATGACAGATTAACAAGAGAAAATGACCAAATTTAATACCTACATAAGGGAACCCTGCATACATGGGAGGTTCAGACACAGAGAGGAAAAATGACATATATATGACATTCTGAGCTAAGTACAGAGGGGAAGCTTCAGAGAGGAGGAAGGTAATCCAAAGGACAATAAGAAGAGCAGGTATTCTGTAATTATAAGTTTGCTCTGTCCTATGGACAGGTCATAAAAGTTATTTTCAGTAATAACTCTTATTATGGGCAAAGCCCCAATTTAAATTCTTCACGGGAGAAGTAAAAGTTTCTCTTGGGCTCACAGGGTCTCGATCACCTTCCACTTGATCCACATGCTAAAGTGGAATGTTTTGGGGAGACCTGTTCTGAACCCCTTCACCATGTTGCACTCTTGGAGTTTCAGATGGGAAGTGGGGAATAAACCATGTCTACATTCCTGTCTCATCATAAATTGGGGACTCTTTGGCTCTACCTAACCATATCCCTTTCTCCAAGACATACATCGAATGACTCTCTTTCTCTCCTCTTCCATTTTTTCTCCTCTTTTTCACTGAACTGCATTTCTAAGTGTAGGAAAGACCACGCCTTTCATCATCATGCATTCTTTCAAACCTGTTTTTCAGTGCTTTGGGTTTCACCTTTCAATATTCAAAGCAGAGCATCTGGAACTCAATAAACATTTCTATGCTCAAGCAGCTCAACTCTTAGAGTCAAAAGCTTTGGATATCAATAATATTATGAGTTCTAAACTCCTTTAGGAATGCAGTTAACTTTTTTTGTTTCATGCTAATGTTAAGAAGGAAGAATCTGTCTCATGTCTATTTGATAATTAGACCAAGTTTCCTTCACTTGGTCTAATTATCAAATAGACATGAGACAGATTAGCAAGCGAAAATGACTAAATTTAATTACATATGTACATATGGGAATCTTACATACATGAGAGAATCAGAGACCCTATGCACAAGAGGTTCAGAGACAGAAAGGGAAAATGAGGTATATATGACATCCTGAACTAAGGCTCATCTTGGGGATTTAGAGAGAAGGAAAATCATTACAGAACAATAAGAGCAGATATTCAATAATTAGATGTTTGCCCAGACATTTAGATAGGTAAAAAAAAAAAAAAAAAAAAGTTATCTCTTTTATGGGCAGGATTTCGAATTCAAATTTTTCTACGTAGTTAAGAGGAAGTAGAAGTTTCTCTTAAGGCCACAGAGTTTCAGTTCCCTTTAGCTCAAAACAATCCCCATAGCACAGAGACATATCTTGGGTTGACTCCTTCTGAACCGCTAAACTAAAATGCTGTATTTGTTAAATTTTGATTTCCGGTCAAGGTGAATATATTATTTAAATGAGCTCATTAAAAATAATTCAAAACATTGGATAAAATTTATAAAACATCACTTTAAGAACATCCATGAGCAGGTAAGATGATAGAAAAATGCTAGGCCAAGGTCATACTATAAGGTGAAAACCCAGGGAACTTAGCAGAAAACAGAAGAGTTAGTGTGAGCTCACTGTCCCCTCAACCCTCAGAAAGTTTGAGCTTCCTTTATTTTGAGAGTTAGATTCTGTGATTTGAGTGAAGTTATGGGAAATAAGGAGGGTACCGAAGTCGAGACTCAAGGCCTGAATAAGGAGGGAAGTCTGTGATCCAAAAGGGCTACATCTTTAGTATCAAAGAAAACCAGAACTCAACTTAACCCCAGAGGATGCAGGAAAGTCAGCTTGGTGCTGAGCTTAGTGAGAGCAAAAAGAGAAAGAAAAAAATCAATTATATATGGCCATAAACAGCCTTACTGTAGATTTACTAAGACAAAAAGCATTACAAAAGATAGAGTTAGTTTATAAAGATATATGATTCACTTCATCAGGAAGATAAAATAATAGCATAGCCTCAATGTATGTATGCATACATGTGTGCTCATGTGCATGCGCTCCCCCTCCACACACACACACACACACACACAGACGCAGAAATATACAAAATTACAATGAGAAATGGATAAATCCCAGTCATTGTGGGAGATTTTAATATACTCCTGTTTTGGTAACAATCACACACAAAAAATCAGGATATATAGAAGATATGAACACCATTAAATGTGGCCTAATGGTTATATTTGTGTATGTATAAATCACTTCACCCAACAAAAGAACAATACACATTATTTTTATTAATGCATGGAATATTTACAAATATTTACCTTAAAGTTGATGTACTTAATTGTTGTATTAATGAAGGGGAGCAGAGTTTGCCACCCCAAAATTAGTCTCTTTGGGACATAAGGGAAACATTTGTGAGTCTTATCTAAGTACTATGAGAAAATATACTTCTTTGTAGTAAGCCATTCTCTGAACACAAGTTTGGGAAGGGATGAATCTATTTAACCATTCTTGTTTTCCAGGAGCACAGGGTTCAGATAAAATTCAACATTGTCAAAAACAAAAACAAAAACAAAACAAACAGAGTACAGGAATTTCTTTTTTTCTTCTCCCCGCTGAGATACTCAAAGGCTGACTGTCAGAGAAACAGACTGACCTATGAGTGAGACCAAAAGGAGATGTGACCCTCAACAGTTCAAACTAGCATCACTTTCAGCTTTCTGAGGCTGGAGCTTCCCCTGTAATAGGAGAGAAGACCCTGCAGTGCCAATTTAGGTTCATTGAAAAGTGTCTAGTAAAAAGCAGGGAACATAGTGGGTGATTAAACCTGGGGCTATCCACAGCAGAAGATGAAGAGAACAAATCTGGACTCTTGCAGCTTAAGGGTCAGAGAGTACATAGTTGTGATACACAGATACCAAGTGTGTGTGTGTGACAGCTTTGTGGTCAGCAACAGTGACTTCATGCACTCGGTGTTTACTGTCTGCTTAGCACCTGCAAGGCACTTCACACATGTTTTTGCTTTTACTCCCTCAAGAATCCTACTTTTAAAATATCATTTTACAGATGGGTCGACTGAGGGCCAAAGAAGTTATGTAACTTGTGGGAATTTAGGTAACTGGGGTTCAAACCATTATGATACAGTTGATGGTTGCAACCATGAAGCAAAGAATAAATTCATAGCTTTCAGCTTATCTTTCAAAAAATAAGGTGATTTTTTGATGTGTTCTAATTATGATATTTTACTCATTAATGAATATTGTGTTTTTCCATAAATATGTTAGAACTTATAAAGTTTCCTCATTAAACAATATTTAGGGAATAGTAAAAGAGAAATCAGCCTCTAAAACTAGTGGTCAAAGCTTAATGTTTTAAGTAATTTAGCCTTTATTTGTCGAAGTTATGTTATATGTTTGTCTTTGTTGTGTTTGCTCTTTAATTATAGCTTACACATGTGAGAGTTGTTGAAAAGGAAAAAAAAATTCCTTTACCCTTTTAAGTTCTTTTTTTCTGGCCTAAAAGAACTTAGACACAGACAGATTAATAGGAGGGGAAAATAACAACTTTAATTCATACATACAGAGGTCTCATAGATGTGGGACCTAAGAAGTAGCCAAAGCAGGCAGCTATTATACTTTATAGACAAAGAAGCAATAAATTTATGAGGAATTGACAGGACAAAGAAACTCAGGCTTGGGTACTTAATTAGTGAAGAACCTAAGCAGAGTTTGTTTAGACAGTCTTCTCAGCCCTGAATTCCCTGTCTCTGGCAATAAAGATGTCTCTTTATCTTCTGGTTCAAATAGGGTATCATCTTTTATATGGGAGATTTAGTTCTTGCTTTCTGGTGGAGGTCAGAGTGTTCTTTTTTCACCAACTGTTTTTCAAGTAACTTTAATTCAAAATAATAAATATGCTGAAGTGGCGTGTTTGGGGGAAGCCTGCTCAGAACCCCATCACAATTAAACCCTGGCTGTTTTCAACAGTGAGAATGAGAGGAAATAGCAAATTCACCAATTGAGTCTCTTTTTACCTTTTTGTTCCTGAGGCTAACCAGATGCCCTCTGTCTTGATGCCAGTAGTTGGGACGATCCTTGCACTCAAAAGAAAAAGCAACATCAGGTCCATGATTCGAACTGCAGGATTTTACATTTACTTTTATTCATTATATATAATCAGGGCACAATATCACAAAAGCCAGTGTTTAGTTGTCATTTCTTTGACAGGCAAGTGCCCAGGAAATCTTGGGGAAGATCTTTTTCAGAGATTCAGACATACTAGTACTGAGACTTCAAGAGAACTCTCAGCAGGTGCTGGACACCAGCCATGAGCTTGGATTTCTGGTCAGAACACTTGTATTTAGAGGAGAAAGAGAAGGGTAGACGTGGCCCCAAATTCTAAGGTAACCCTTAGTATTCGTAGGCAATTATTTTTTGTTTAATTTTTAAAATTTTAATGCAGTTCATATCAACATGTCTGGTTCATTTCTCTTTGTCTGTGATGACCAAGGTATAAAGGTGTCTGCTGCATTGAACTTTAAATTTCACATTATCCTTTTTTCTTGATCTTGACAGATATGGCATTCTTTTGTCTGACTCTGAGCAGGAAGTCCTTGATTTCCTCAATTTTGGAAAGCATGTTTATGAGGTGCAGAGAGCATGTGGCCAGTACAGCAAGCAACTTGTAGGCAATTATCATAGGAATGTAGGGACAAGGATAATGATAACAGCTCAGGTGCCAGGACAGTTCACTCAAGTCAGAGCCCTGGTATGTCAAACTATGTTTTCCCCTAAAAGAAGGCAACACTAAACTACTTTTATTATTCTATCAGTCTTTAGAAGTAAATAGATTGCCGTCTGTGCAGAAAACTAGTTCTACCGATTGGAAGAAGAAGAGTATTAAGTGATTTTTGAGGTCCCTTCTAAATGTCTATTTTATGAATATGTTAAAAGAAAAGAGAGTTATATAGAGGTACTGACAATAGATCTGGGTAAAAACTATAGGACAGAGAGTTGGGAAACTGATATTCTAATCCTAGAATTTTTAAAATAACTGAGGAATCGGAGGACGTCATAGCATCATTTAAGCTCACTTTCATATATTCACTATCAGGACAATGAAGTAAAGCATTTCTAAGATGACATTCAGCTATAAAATTCTACAACTTTAAAACATTTGGATCTCATTGCATTCAGATGGCTTTGGATCACTTTCCTACTGAGTTTATGATTTTCAATTTTTGTGTCAATAATAAAAAGGAAATACAGCAATAAATAACACTTTTTTTTTACAACTTTATGTACCTACGCACCTGTTCTGTGAATAGTTCCAGTTTGTATATATAGATACATAAAAAGTAGGCAACCAATAGTACATAAAAATGCATTTATGCAAAAAAAATTAACTTGTAAAATGCATGCAACCTGGAAGGTATGTAAAATATTGCAGTGTAGACACCAATAGTCTGGGAAAGAAAACGTCTGATAGAAGCATAAAGAATATCTCTTCCTTGCTCCTAAATGAAAATACCACATACGGTTGAGGGTTTTCATCAATATTATAGGAGATGTAACAAAATATCTGAATGTCTCAAATAATACCCCACACAAGCCATTTAATATTACAGCAGAGATAAAGTGGTTTTAGATTTCTGAGAAGTCTCACAAATCAGAGTACACATATCTGCGAATGCCAATTTTCAGAACACTTCCCCAACATCTTGCCATTATGACCTAGTGACATTTCCAGGGTCTCCTTTGTTCGCCTGAGGAGAATCCAGGTCACCCTGACATTGACAGCACCATGTGAACAACATTATGAGATGGTCAACAGCACTTTCTTGTTCTTTCAAAGTAAAGCAGTTTTTGAATGTGGTCTCAATCTGACTTTTATATGTCTCAGTTAACTCCATCAGGACTAAGTAGGATTATATTTTGATTATAGAAATACATAATGAAAAATAATGTATTTATTTTATTTTATTTTAAATATAAAATAAAAATACTCATTTAATCAACTAATTTGTTTTGATTGGATTAACCACATTCCTCCCTGCCACTTCTGAATGGATTACCCCTGCCTCCCCATCTTGTCTGTTTGGCAAATTTCTCTTCACTATTCCATGCATGTTACCTCTTATAGGAAGTCTCCCAGATTCTCTCAGTTAGGATCTAGTGCCTTCTTTCTTGTCATCTAATAGCATGTTGCACATAGCTCCTTTAGTGCACTCACATGCTGCATTATAGTTAGTCTTTTATTTAGGTGCTTCTCACTGCTCAGAATTTGATCAAAGACTGGACCATTCAAGCACATTCCTGGAGACTATCAAGATATGAGACAGTAATAAAACACCATTGTAACAAATTGGAATTGGATTGCTCGTTAATTCAGTCTTGCCCAAAATTATTTGCACAAATTAAATGATAAAAAGAATAAATGAAAGAGGAAAGGAGGGAGGGAGGAGGAAGGGAGAGTGGAAGGGAAAAAAGGAAGACAGGAGGGAGGGAAGGAAGGGAGGGAGAGAGGGAGGGAAAAGAGGAACCCTTTGTTAGTTTGTAAGTCTTATATTTAGTGTCATTCACATATGATTTCATGATATAGCCGTATGACATCTTACCATCCCTGATATTGGTCTGCTAGTAGATGAATGCAGTCAACAGCTACACCACTGAAATTCTGAAATCAAGTAATGCAAAAAATAAAGTACTTTTTTTTTTTCTGGAAATGAATGCTTTATTTTCTTACCTTATTTAAAATATTTTAATGTGTTTTTTAAGGTGTCCAGAAAACTGAAAAAATAAAACTAAAAAATAGAAATAAAAATGGAGAGTTAGAGATCAGAAAACCTATATTAAACTCAGAACTATATTGTCAAATTGCAAATCAGGGAAAAAATGTTTTAAGCTTACTTTGAACAAGACTTTACAACTATATCCATGTAAGATAATTTAATCTTTAGTGAAAATAACTAATGCTATTCAGTTGTGTCAGGAATAAAAGGTAATTCAAAATAAATAAAAATACATGTATGCAACATTAAATCTCTCATTTTAAATATAAAGATATGATAATAAAAGCTTGTAGCTAAGAAAAGATTGGCTTTGCCCATTTCTAATGAAATAATGCTAATATTTGAAGTCTACAGAGTGCCTGTTTTTCTCAACTCTGTTCTGCTCTTGCTCGTGAGACATACCTTATTTCTTTTTGTCCTCAGGACCCAGAAAAGGTAAATGTTCGGTAAATGCTTTTTGAGTAAATGAAATGCCAATGTTTTGAATTTTTTCATTTCAAAGACTAGGCCAAGACTAATTACTTCATTGCCATTGCTATTGTCAATATCAACTTCAAATTAATTAGATTCAGTCTTCTGTCGATAAATGATTGTAGTTGCTGACATAATGAAATTTGAAGAGCTTTGTGAAAGCCCTTTCCACCAAAAATAATTCCTTGATTCTATATTAGCCAATTTAAAAGTGATTTTTCCTTTAAAATTTCTTTGTATGGGTCTTGAAATACTTTCAGTCCTAGAAGACTGGTGACCTGTTCTTTTGATGGGCACTCCTTTGCAGACAGCTTCAAAATTCCATAGATTCAGTGGAGCATGGAATTTGTATGGGATAAATGCTAGTATAACAGATCAGAAAAACTAAGAGTATAATTTTGCAATTTACACATTCAGGATAAGTAAAACACTTTATGAAGCTGTGAGCATTGATTTGTATAAAAGAGATAGAGCTATTTTAAAGTAATCCTGTCATCAGTCTTCCCCCATGAAGTTAGTCTTTTCTGTTTCATTGTGACATGGATCATTTTGCCAGTTCACTTAGTAGTCTGAGCGGTATTTTTTTTTTTCTGCAGTGACTTTTGGGTTAACTTTCACATTTTGTGTCTTCGTGATATATCCTAGATATATTGAGACAGAGTAATACAGCATTTTTATCAGTGTTTCGTCTATGATATGTTTATTTTTCTGGAAAAGTTGACAGTGAGGGTTTGGGGAGGCAATCTGATAACTCCTCTGACTAATGATGTCCCCTTAGGTTTCATTCAGTTCTTACTGGATTACATCAGTCTCTGATGCGAATTTTGATGTATACATCAAACTATTCTGCCTTACTTTGCTGAGATGGACTCCTCCCTTTCTGCAAACAAACTCCCAGACGTTGGCTTTGTTACCAACTATTGCTGACATTAATTCTGACATTCACATCAGCCATAATCAGTGAGATTTAATTTCAACAATGGGAGGCAATGCCAATAAGCAGTGGAAAAAATAGTGGTACATCTTAGAGGATGAAGGGAGTTGTTCTCACCCAGAAGGCAAACCTCAATGTTAACACTTTCCAATAGAATAAACAGTGTTATGCATTATCAGTTTATGTGGAGATAGATCTGTTTCATCATATCAGATTTCTATATTGGAATTTGGCTTACGAGTATAGCTTGTTGGCATCATAGCAGCATATCATATAGAGATGTGGCCATGTGGATTCTTTCAAAGTTAAAATGTCCAAACAAATTGTTCTGGCCTCTCAGGTGGCTGAGTGTGATGTCAAGAACCTTAACAGCGAAGAGCCCTCCAGACAAAGCCTTCACTGTTTTTTGCACCTGTACTAAAAACTGAAGTGGAAGGGGAAGCACTAACACAGAGACCCAAGAGTCAGGGGACCACTTCGGCCCCCACTGCTGCTTCTGATGGACATCATTGCTGATGTACTGTGGTTGTCGAAATGGAAATGGCATGGTTATGGAGCCTGGGTAGCAGTTAGGTTGTGTCACTCCTGTGACATTGAATCATTTATGCTTCTTAGGACCTCACGTTCATCATCTGTAAAATATGACCTAAAGGTTTGCCTTTTTACATGAGTATCGTGAAGAATAAAGTAATTACGCAAATATATTTTTGGAAGCAGTAAAGTAGGAGAAAAATATAGTTTATTATTACTCATTCACACATTCCTCAGCCATTCAATATTTATTGAGCATCCACCAGGTGCCTCTGGAGCTTCCCTTTTGTCTCTCAGGTCACTGACAGTCCCTCCTCCTACCCTAGCCCTACCCACCCCTGCTACCTCCACTTGTGTCCTGATTATCTCTGATTCATCCTTCAAGACTCTGGTTAGATAGCACGTTTGTTTTTCTTAGCCACTCATGGTCGTCTCACCAGTCAATTATCCCCCTCTTTGCTGCTAATGTTCTACCAAGTACATACTTAGAATCTTACATTTTATTACAATGGGTTTCAGTACCCTCTTGTACTTGTAAAGTCTTTGTTCTCAAAGGCTGCAATGTGCTTATTTTTGTATTTTCAATGCTGAGCAGAGGGCACTGGGAGATTGGAAATGTTTGATGGAGGCGTAGCAAGAGAAGAGGGCTGTAGGTATGGTCCAGATTATTTCATTATTCCAGGTCCAATGCATGGATTGTGGGAGTGGTGAGGGTGGCTTAAGTCTGTGCTTCGTGCATCACAGAGCTCATGCCTGTTTAGGCAGTCTAACGAACTAGCCACGTGGGCCACCAGAGTTCTGATTACAAGAAAGACTTAGGAAATTTCTTGGAGATAATCTTTTTAAAGGAAGCCTCAATCAAGCAGGAAAGTTAAGCTTTAATCTATTAGCAGAGGAATAATTTTAATTCTGGTGTAAGATGATAGTCAGATGTATCTCAAGAGTAGTTCTTTAGGAACTCATGTTTGAGCTTGAAGGGGAAAAATATGAGTACACTCTCAAAGAGCTAATTTCACTAAAATCTCTTTATGAAATAAAAGCAGAATGCAGTGGGGCCTTTACATTCCCCAACTTGCACCCCTCCTACCCTACCCAACAGTATGTAACACAGAAGTGAAAAGAAATGACCCACCCTTAAATTATTCACAGAATAGACTTGGCACCTCAGAACAGTGATAACCAGCAGAAGCAGGGTAAGGGGCACAAGTACCAAGCAGTAGAGATAGGAATAATGCAGTAGCAGTACCCACCCCAGCCTTTGTAGGAGCCTTACCTGAAGACAGGTAAGGACAGGATGACAGTTAAGTGGCCAAGGATCCTGTCGGGTCCTAAGCAGTCACTTGTTGGCTCTCAAACTTCTCCTTTCTCTTCCATTTTCCCAGGCAACTCTGCTCCCCATCCCAGGTATCACTTTCATCCCACAATTTTAATGACTTCTTTTATCCTTCGAAGCTGTCGTTTAAATTTCTTTTAGCACAATTCCTCCTTCTGCCAGAAAGATATTCTCAGCCACCTAAGTGGCCCTCGAACCCCTTTACAAATCTCTCCTCTTCTAGACCCAACTTGAATGACTCCCTAGTGAAGTTCTAGGAGACACTAGGATTGCAGGTGGCGTATGCTCCTTCTTCTGGGCCTGGGGCTAGGAACGTGGGTTCTGGAGCCAGAGTACCCAGGTTGCAATGGGAGCTCCACAGTCTACCTGCTCTTTGAAAAAATTCCTTTCTTTAAATCTCAGTTACTTAATCTGTAGAATGAGGCCAAGTATCATACCTACCACACAGTCTATTGGCCGGATTAACTGAGTTAATGCAGAAAGCTGTTAACAGAGTAAGCAGCACATTTGAAGTGATCAATAGAAGTTAACCTTGCTTGTTACTCACTTACTGATGCCATTTTGTGACTCCACAATTATCATTCCTGGTAGGCTGTGAAGTCTTGGAAGGACGAGATGGGGTTCTGTATCCTTCATCTTTATATCCCCATTACTTAGCGTGATGCTGTGGTCTGGCTCATAATAGATGTGCAATAAATGACTGTTAAGATGTGTGCATGATTGAATAATTAACTGAATAAAGAATGTAGTAGTAGCAGAAGGGCCTTTCATATTTGTGTAGTAGGTGCTGCCTCAAGGGATGTTAAGCAGGTAGAGAAAATTATGCCATTAAAGGACATTTGAAAGAAAGCAACTCTGAAGAGTGACTTCTGAGGTCATATTCTTGGTTCCTTTGGGGGTCATTTGTAGTGTGACTTCCTGTGATCAATGGAATCTGACCAGCCAAGAATTTGGTGTCTTACTTTTGTTCTTATTCAATTTCCACTGGTTGCTTGACCTTTAACATTTTCTTAAAGGATACGATTTTTTTTATAAAACTAAATAGTGACTCATTTTCTAGAAGAGAAATATATAAAGAAGAACTAAGAAGTATGTATATGCCTCAGAGAAAGCAATTTTTTTAAATATACAAGCACTATGCCCCTTTTAAAGGATACATAGGGAGATTCTTTTATTTGGATAAAACAATAAATATTGGTGTGAACAAATTGCTTAGAGCGCGCCCTGAACCTCATATCTCTTTGTTTTGCCTGTTCCTGTGGTGTTTTGTGGTGTTTCTTTACATGAAGAGGGAATATTGATATTTCAGTTTGGACTGGGATGGGGTTTATAAGTACTACGGGGAACACAGCTTAAATAGTTTAAGAGCCTCTTACCTGGAAAAAAGGAAAAATACCACTTTTATCTCTTATTTATGGAAATTTTGCACACTTTTCTCTTTCAATTTGTCTTCTATACCAGTTATAGATTATATACTGCAAGGATTCATATAAAATTCTTGGAAAAGTTATAGATATATTTTTGCTTGTGCCAAATTCACTTGGGGGGATCAATTTGTGGTCAGTTCAGTTAATTGAAACAATTACTCTGTGATCATGGTTGAGAGATAAATATATTAACTTCTTATGATAGAATATCTACTTTGAGCAAGTATCTGAACTTGTAAAGAAAAGATATTTAGTATAAACTTTTTCATATTAATACCTTAAAATATCTTAGATACAGTTAATCGCTCCTATGAAATAATTTGAAACTTTAGTTTTTTCTATTGGGTTAATAATATTGAGGACTTGATATAATTGGTTATGCATAAAACTTTTTCCAATTGACTATTTTAGATTATTTAAATTTTTAGTTTGGTACAAGTATATTTACCTTTGTCAATAACTCAAACAAACACCAAAATATGTATTTCTTCTGGGTAACTCTGCTAATAATTCTAAAATTCTAGCTAATGCATATATTTTTCTTTTCTTTCTCCTCTTTTTCTTTTTTTCCAATTCCTTACACTTAAGCTAAAACCTTTTTTTTTTTTTTTTAACCTTTCACACTCTTCTGCCCAGAGAATTTCCATTTAGGAAAAATTATTTCGTTTGTGAATGAATATGACAGTTTTAATATGCAGTGTCTCTTTTTCCTGCATGGTCTCATCTTTTTAGATTCCACTATTATTCCAGATATATAAACATTACTTTGCTCCTGCTAAAATCCATGTTTTCATTAAATGAATATCTTATATACTACAAGTTTTAAATCATAAGAGTGTCTTTATAGTTCACTTCTTAGATGAGATTAATTGGCAATGGGGAGTCAATATGTCTAATTACCCAATAAGGCTAATTGGCTTAATTACCATTTCTATTTCCTGGGGACAGAAAATTAGTCAGCTCCTAGATTCAGTTTTTGTTGACATCACTTGCATTTTCAGAAATTTCTGTATTGCCAATTTTTGATGACAACGCTCCTCCAAATTGTGATATTGGTTTAATTTTTTAATGTTACTTTTTAAGCAGCTTCATTAAAGTGTAATTGACATAATATAGACTGCATGTATTTAAACTGTACAATTTAATGAGTTTTGAAATATATCTGTGAAAACATCACTACAATCAAGATGAAGAATGTATCCATCACTCCTAAAAGTTTTATTTCTCTTTGTAATCCCTCTCTCACTCCTCTTTTATGATCTCTCTATTCCACTTCTGTTGCCGGGTAACAATTGATCTGTCAGTATATATTAGTTTGTAACTTCTACCATATTATATAAATGGAATCATATAGTATGCAGTCTTTTTTGTCTGGCTTCCTTCACTCATTATTTTGAGATTCACCCATGTCATGGCATGTGTCAATAATCCATTCATTTTGTTGTCAAGTAGTATTCCATTGTAGAGATATATGACAATTTGTTTATTCCTCCACCTACTGATGGAGGTCATGGATATATTCTTTATGTTGATTGTGGTGATGTTCTCACAAGTGTATGAATATCAACATACTCATTTAATTGTATACATTAAATATATCCAGTTTTTTTTTAATGTCAGTTATACCTCAATAAAGCTGTTTAAAAAAAAAACAGTAGAGGGACTGACTGTGTGTGGAATAGATGGAATTTTTGCAATTTTTAAAAATAAATCTTAAACTATTTTTTAAAAACCATTCATTTTTTTTTATTGAGTAGTATTCCATTGTATAGATGTACGACAATTTGTTCATTTTTTTCACCTATTGATGGACCCTGAGGTTGTTTCAATTTGGGGGCTAGTATAAATAAAACTACTATAAACACTCATGTACAAGTATTTATATGGATATATACCTTTATTCCTTTTGGATAAATATCTTGGAGTGGAACAAATATGATAAATAGCTGTTTAACTTTTAACTGCCAAGCTATTTTCCGGAATGATTGTGTCATTTTACACCTCCACCAGTAGTACACTAAAGTTATAGTTCTTGCACATACTCACCAACATTTGGTATTATCAGTTTTCTCAATGAATATTTTAACAATTCTGATATGTAATGTTACACTGTTGGGGCTTTATTTTGCACTTCTGGAATGACTGTTGAAGATTGAACATCTTTTCCTGTGCTTGTTTACCCTCTCTATACTATATCTTCTTCAGTCAGGTGTCTGTGTCCATTTTTTATTTGATTGTTTAATTTATTATCAATTACTTTTAAGAGTTATTTATATATTATAGACATAAGCCATTTGTTATATGTACAATTTGCAAGTAATTTCTCCCAGTCTGTTGCTTGCCTTTTCATCTCTTAATAAAATATTTCACAGAGCACAAATTTTTCATTTTGATGAAATCTAATTTTTCAGTTTGTTCTATTGTGGATCATGTCTTTGGTGTGATATCTAAGAAATCTTTGCATAACCCAAGGTCACAATGTTTTTCATGTAGAAGTTTTGTAGTTTGGGGTTTTACATTTAGGTCTGTGATGTATTTTGAGGTGTGCATGTGTGTGTGTGTGTGTGTGCGTGTGTGTGTGTGCGTGTGTGTGTGTGCGTGCGCACGCACACACGCATGCACAAAGTATGGATTAAATTCCATTTTTTTTGGCATGGATATGAATTTGTGCCAACATCATGCATTGAACAGATTTTTTCTCCACATTTCTTGTATACCTTTATCTAAAATCAATTTTCAGAATATGCATGAGTATATTTCTGGAATATCCATTAACTTTCATTGATCTACTTATCAACTTTTATGCCAATCCCACTTTATGTTGATTATTATAGCTATATATGTCTTGAATTCAGGTAGTATGGTTAAAGAACATACTTTTTATTACCTGAATAAATATATAAAGATTTGTTTTATTGTCCAGAATATCATCTATCTGGGTAAATGTTCACCATGCACTTAAAAAGAATGGATATTCTGCTGTTGAATGGACTATTCTATAAATATCAGTGAGGTCAAATTTATTGATAGTGTTTTCTTTCTATATCTCTACTGACTTTCTGTCAAACTTGCTCTATCAATTATTGAATAAAGAGAATTGAAATCTCTGCCAATCATTTTGGATTATCTAATTCTCCTAGTGCCATCAGTTCTTGTATTATATATTTTGAGGCCGTGTTATTAGATGCATGAACATATAAGATTGTTATGTCATCTTGATAAATTGACTACTTTATTATTGTGAAAGCACCTTCTTTATCCCTGGGAATATTCTTTGCTCTGAAATCCTGTCTGATAGTAATATCACCACTCAAATTTCCTTTTAGCTAGAGTTACAATCATATACATTTTTTCATCTTTCACTTTTAATTCACTTATAGCTTTAGAGTTGAAGTACATTTCTGGTGCAAAACATGTATTTGCCTCTTGCTTTTTTATTCGGACTGACAATTTCTTTATTATTATTATTATTATTTTTGCTTTTTCATTTATTTTTTTAAATTAAGTTTATTGGGGTAACATTGGTTAATACAATTATATAATTTTCAGTTGTATGTTATATTTCACATCTGTATATTCTATTGTGTATTTACCACCCAAAATTCAGTTTCCTTCAGCTACCGCATATTTGATCCCCTTTACCCACTTCACCCTCCCCATACCCCCCTATATTTGACTCCCTTTACTCTGTCTACCTCCCTACTCCTTCCCCACCAACTTCCCTCTGGTAACCACTAGTCCATTGTCCATGTCCATGAGTCTCTGTTTGTTTGTCCTGTTCGTTTGCTGCTTTTAGATTTATATCCCACATATAAGTGACATCATTTGATTATCAAATTTTTCTGCCTGGCTTATTTTGCTTAGTGTGATTACGTCAAGGTCCATCCCTGTCATTGCAAATGGCAGTATTTCATCTCTTCTTATGGCTGAGTAATATTCCATTGTATATATGTACCACTGCTTCTTTAGCCTATCATCTATCGTAGGACACTTCGGTTGCTTCCATGTCCTGTCCACTGTGAATAATGCTGCTATGAACATCGGTGGGGAAATATCTTTTTGGATGTGGGTTTTCAAGTCTTTGGAATAAATACCCAGTAGAGGGATTGCTGGAGTATATGGTAGATCAATTCTTAGTTTTTTGAGGAACATCCATACTGTTTTCCATAGAGACTGTATCAATTTGCAGTCCCACCAGCAGTGTATGAGGGTTCCTTTTACTCCGCATCCTCTCCAACATTTGTTATTACTTGTCCTGTTGATTATAGCTATTCTAACAGGTGTGAGATGGTATCTCATTGTGGTTTTGATTTGCATTTCCCTAATAGCTAGCGATGTTGAGGATCTTTTCATATATTTGTTGGCCATTTATATGGGAGAAGTGTCTGTTCAGGTCCACTGCCCATTTTTGATTAGATCGTATTTTCGTTGTTGTTATTTAGTCATATGAGTTCTTTGTATATTTTCAATATTAGGTCCTTATCGGAAGCGTTGCTTGCAAATATATTTTCCCATTTGGATGGCTGTCTCTTTATCTTGTTGATGGTTTCTTTTGCTGAGAAGAAGCTTTTTAGTTCAATGTAGTCGCATTCATTTAGTTTACCTTTTACTTCCCTTGCCTTTGAGGTTAAATTCATAAAATCCTCTTTAAGTCCAAGGTCCTTCAGTTTAGTTCCTATGTTTTCTTCTATGCATTTTATTGTTTCAGGTCTTATATTCAGGTCTGTATCCATTTTGAGTTAATTGTGGTGTGTGGTGATAGATAACAATCTAGTTTCATTCTTTTGCAGGTGGCTTTCCAGTTTTCCCAGCACCATTTATTGAAGAGACTTTCCTTTCTCCACTGTATGTTTTGGGTTTTTTTGTTGAAAATTATTTGCCCATACAAATATGGGTCTACTTCTGGACTTTTGATTCTGTTCCACTGGTCCGTGTGTCTGTTTTGCTGCCAATATCATGCCATTTTTATTACTGTCGCTTTGTAGTATAATTTGAAGTCGGGCAGAGTGACGCCTCCAGCCTCATGCTTTTTTTCTCAGGATGGCTTTGGCAATTCGGGGTCTTTTGTGCTTCCATACAAATCTGATGATTTTTTGTTCTATTTCTTTAGAAAAGGCCAATGAGATTTTGATGGAGATTGCATTAAATCTGAATAATGCTTTAGGTAATATGGTCATTTTAACTATGTTGATTCTTCCAATCCAAGAACATGAAATATCTTTCCATTTCTTTGTATCTTCTTCGATTTCTTTTAACAGGGTCCTGTAGTTTTTATTATATAGGTCCTTCACATGTTTCATTAAATTTATTCCTAGGTATTTTATTCTTTTTGTTGCAATTGCAAAAGGAATTATTTTTTTCCACTTCTTTTTCTCACGCTTCATTATTAGAGTATAGGAACGCTATGTATTTTTGAATGTTGATTTTATATCCAGAGACTTTACTGTATTTGCTTATTGTTTCTAGTAGTGTTATTGTGATGTCTTTAGGGATTTCTATATAGACAAAAATGTCATCTGCAAATAGTGACATTTTGACTTCTTCGTTTCTTATTTATAGGATGCCTTTTATATCTTTCTCTTGTCTGATTGCACTCACTAGGACTTCCCATGTTATATTGAATAGCAGTGGCGATAGTGGACAGCCTTGCTTTGTTCCTGATCTTAGAGGAAAGGTTTTTAGTTTTTTTACCAGTAAGTATAATGTTAGCTGAGCGTTTGTCATAGATGGCCTTTATTATGTTAAGTTTATTTCCTTCTACACCGATTTTGTTAAGTGTTTTGATCATAAATGGATGCTGTATCTTGTCGAAGGCTTTTTTTGCATCTATTGGTATGATCATATGATTCTTATTTCTTGTTTATGTGGTGTATCAAATTAATCGATTTGCATATATCGAACCATCCTTGTGCCCCTGGGATGAAGCCCACTTGATTGTGGCGTATAATCTTTTTAATATGTTGCAGTATTCGGTTTGCTAGTATCTTATTTAGGATTTTTGCATCTGTGTTCATGAGAGATATTGGTCTGTAGTTTTCTTTTTTTGTGTTATCTTTACCAGATTTGGTATCAGGGTAATATTGGCTTCATAAAATGAGTTGGGAAGTATTGCCATCTCTTCAATTTTTTGGAAGAGTTTGAGGAGAATAGGTATTAAATCTTCTTTGAATGTTTGGTAGAATTCACTGGTGAAGCCATTTGGTCCTGGAGTTTTACTTTTTGGTAGGTTTTTGATGATTGTTTCAATTTCCATACTGCTGATTGGTCTATTTAGATTTTCCAGATCTTCTTGATTCAGTCTAGAAAGGTTGTATTTTTCTAAGTACTGGTCCATTTCTTCTAGGTTATTAAATTTGTTATTATATACTTTTTCATAGTATTCTTGTATGATCCTTTGTATTTCTATGATGTCAGTCATAATTTTCCTTCTTTCATCCCTGATTTTGTTTATTTGTGTCCTTTCTCTTTTTTCTTTAGTGAGTCTAGCCAGGTGTTTGTCAGCTTTATTAACCTTCTCAAAGAACCAGCTCTTTGTTGCATTTATTTTTTTAATGTTTTTTGTTTTGTTTTGTTTTGTTTTCCATTTCATTTATTTCTGCTCTAATTTTTATGAGTTCTTTCCGTATGCTGACTTTAGGCTTCATTTGTCTTTCTTTTTCTAGTTCTTGAAGATTAAGCATTAGGTTGTTTATTTGGGTTCATTCCTGTTTTTGGAGATAAGCCTGCAATGATATGAACTTTTCTCTTATGACCGCTTCTGCCATGTCCCAAATTTTTGATATGTTGTACTATCATTATCATTCATTTCTATGTATCTCTTGATCTCTCTTTTTATTTCTTCCCTGACCCAGTTATTCTTCAGTAGCATATTGTTTAATCTCCATGTATTTGTGGTTCTTCCTGATTTCTTTTTGCAGTCGATTTCTAGTTTCAAGGCATTATGATCAGAGAATATGGTTGGTATGGTTTCAGCCTACTTATATTTGTTGAGGTTATCTCTGTGTCTCAGTATGTAGCTGATTCTTGAGAATGTTCCATGTGCACTAAAGAATGTATAAGCAGCTGTTTGGGGATGGAAGGCTCTGTATATGTCAATTATGTCCAGTTGGTCTAATGTGTCATTTAAGGATGTTATTCTCTTATTGATTTTCTGTTTAGATGATCTGTCCATCTTCGACAGTAGGGTATTTAAGTACCCTACTACAATAGTGTTTTGGTCTGTTTCTCCTTTTAGTTCTCTTAGTAATTGCTTTACATATTTCGGGGTTCCCTGATTGGGAACATAGATATTATGAAGTGTTATGTCTTCTTGGTGCAGGATTCTTTTTATCATTATGAAGTGTCCCTCATTATCTTTCTTTACTTTTTTTATTTTGAAGTCTATTTCATCTGATAGTAGTACTGCTACTCCCACTTTTCTCTGAATGCTATTTGCTTGAAATATCATTTTCCACCATTTCACTTTGAGTCTATATTTGTCTTTGGAGCTGAGATGTGTCTCCTGGAAGCAGTACATGGTTTTGTTTTTTTTTTTTTTTTTTTGATCCATTCTGCAACTCTGTGTCATTTTATTGGTGAGTTCAGTCAATTTACATTTAGGGTGATTATTGAAATATGAGGTCTTCTTATAGCCATTTTAT
>NW_011889448.1:192137-192495 GCF_000151845.1 Pteropus vampyrus | reverse complement strand
ACACACACACACACACAGTCGTCCATTTTCTTCTGCACGTGCCTTATCTCCATTCCCCTTTGCGAATTTAGATCTTTGAATCCTCCCCTTTCCAGTCATTGGTATCTCAATTTGTCCCTATGTATGCTGAACGTTCATTACTATCTTGCTATAGCAATTTTCTTCTTATTATTTAAGCTTATAATGCTCTGTTCTTAGTAAGGATTGTATTCCTCTGCTTCTGTTTGCCTGATACACTTTACTCCTAATTATGTTTTATTTTTCTTTTTTTGGTTAATTTGTTTTAGATGAGCTGACCCCTTTCATTATTTCCTGTAATGCAGGCCTCATAGTGGAGAATTTCCTCAATTTTTGTATG
>NW_011889448.1:142277-192087 GCF_000151845.1 Pteropus vampyrus | reverse complement strand
TATTTCCTGTAATGCAGGCCTCATAGTGGAGAATTTCCTCAATTTTTGTATGTCTGGAAAGGTCTTAATTTCTCCTTCATATCTAAAGGAGAGCTTAGCTGGATACATTATTCTAGGCTGGTAGTTTCCTTCACTTAATGGTTTAAATATTTGATTCCATTCCTTTCTGGCTTGTAAGGTCTGAGCTGAGAAGTCCAATGATAATCTAATGGGTTTTTCTTTATAAGTTATCATTTTCTTCTCCCTGGCTGCCCTAGAATTTTGTCTTTGTCATTGATTTTTGATAACTTTAATACAGTATGTCTTGGTGAGGGCCTTTTTGGGTTGAGATTATTGGGTGTTCTGTTGACTTCTTGAATTCCGAGCTCCAGCTCATTCCTTAAATTTGGGAAATTCTTGTCCACTATTTGTCTGAAAATGCTTTCTAGTCCCTGTTCCTTTTCCTTGCCTTCAGTAATGCCCATTATTCTTATGTTTCCTCTCCTGATGGTATCAGCTAGTTCTTGAATTTCTCTTTCATTATTTTTCATTCTTTGGTTTCTCTCTTCTTTCTTCTGATTTATTTCTAAATTTCTGTCTTCGATGTCACTGATCCTTTCCTCCATCTGGTCGACTCTATTTCCCAAGATTGCTATTTTAGTTTTCAACTGTTGCTGTGTGCTTTTTATCTCCAGAAAGTCTATTCGATTCTTTTTGAGGGTTTTGATCTCCTTGCTCTGCTCATCTAGTTGTTTTTTTCCATTCCTGAAATTGTTGATATGACGTGTTTCAGAATTTACCAAGTTTTTTCAGAGGTACCATCCTGAATTCTCTGTTATTTAAGTTCATATTTTTATGTCTGTAAGCTTACTTTCTGGAGATTTTTCTCTTTCTTTCCGAGATGCCTTGTCACCTTAGTTGTTCATAGTGTTTAATGGAATTTTTCTCTGCCTGAGCATTAATGGTAGTGTATTCTGCTGTTTTTTCCAGAAAGATTTATTATATAAAGGTCTGTCTTTAGTCTGCTGCAAAGAAGATTCTTTACTTTTGGTTTCCAGTAGGTGGTATCTAAGCCTCTGTGATCCCTGCTTTATATAAAGCCTTAAAAAATGCCTTTTTGTTTTCTTATAGATATTTAATAATGCTCGCTACTCTCAGTTTCAGCCCCGGTCACTGTCATCGAAGGTATTGGCAGTGTTTGCTCAGATTTCCCTGGGTCTCTGCGGTGATTGGTCTTGGAGAGTATGAGTGGAGGGGGCCTCTGTGTTGAGAGTTGGGGGCTGCAGCTCAGCCTCAGTTTTGCAACCGTGGCCAGTAAAAATTAACTGTTGTTTCTCTGTGGTCCCGTCCTGCTTCTTTGCTTTCTGCCCTGATGACTAGGCCCTGCCGCCAGCTGCTTGGAAGTTACAGCACTCCCAGGCAAGGCTGTTCAGGGAAGTCACTGCAGCATCTCTTTCTGCAGGGAACTCCAGAGGCTGCGAGAGGCAGCTTCCATCTCAGCAGTGTTTGCTCAGATCGCCCTGGGCTCCGCGGTGATCAGTCTCAGAAGATACGGAGGGAGGGTCCCCCTGGGTTGGGAATTAGGTGCTGTGGCTCAGCCTCCGTTTTGCAACCAAAGTGGTAAAAATCAACTGTTGTTTCTCTGTGGTCCTGTCCCACTTCTCTGCTTTCTGCCCTGATGACTAGGCCCTGCCGCGGGCTATGTGGAACTAACAATTCTCCCAGGCAGGGCTATTCAGGGAACTCGCCGCACCTTCTCCCCTCCCCCTCCTCCTGCAGGGAGCTCTGGCAACTCTGAGAGGCAGCTTCTTTATTTCTCCCAGTCCACCGCCTGACACCCGGGGTTTTGACCTGTGGTAACTCTTATGCACAGATCTCACGCTCAGACGGGCTGGTGTGCAGCTTGAGTGTTTTTTGTTGAGTTTTAGATGTTCAGCTTATTGTTGTTTCAAGGGGAGAGATCTGAGGACATCTCTCACTCTGCCATGGTTTTCCCCAATTTTTGTTTTTTAATTAAAGTATTTAGACCATTTGTACTTTTCCCACATTTTAACTTTTTGCAAATAATTATATACACTTTATTCAGTTCCAAATTGTTAAGTACCGCAAAATTAGAGTACAATATCAAAATCAGGAAATTGATATTGGTATTTTTGTGTCATTCTTTGTCACAAATGACATGTGTACAACTGTGTAACCACCACCACAATCAAGATACAAAAGTATTACATCATGGCAAAGATCTTCCTCATGCTCCCTCTTTATAGTCCCACTTTCTGCATCAAAATCTGTAACAACTGGCAACCTGTTCTCCATCTCTATGATTTTGCCATTTTGAGAATGTTATAATAAATGGAATCATACTTCATGAAACCTTTTGAGATTGGCTTTTTTCATTCAGAATCATACCCTCGATATCCATCTAAGCCATTGCGTGTATTAAAAGTCTATTTCTTTTCATCATTGAGTCATATTTCACAGTGTGGCTGGACTACAGTTTGCTTAACCACTCACTTATTGTGGGGTATTAAGTCTGTTTTGAGGTTTTGATGATTACACATATATCTGCTATGAACACTACATACAGGTTTTTGTGTAGACATAAGTTTTAATTTATCTGAGATAAATGCCTAAGAGTACAATTGTTGTGTTTTATGGGTTGTATGTTTAGATTTCAGAGGTTAGACCAGTGACTAATTTATCTTTCCAGTTTCTTTCATAGAAGAAGGCAAGAGAGAAACAGTTGTAAATAGTTTTTGAGTAGCCAACCCACAATATCTGCAGCTGTGTGTTTACCTGTTAGAGCTAGTTCAAAGCACTTTGAATGAATTGAAACAATTAACCAAACTTGATTATTTTCATAATTGATAGTAGGTTTAGCTGAACCTAATCAGTTAGTTGTTTTGAGAAAGACTAGTTAGTGCCTTTAGGAAAATTACACAACAGCAAAATCTTTAGAATGTGCTGTGTGATCATGGCCAGGGAAAGATTCTTGTAGTATTTTGCCGCCCTTGTGAGAAAAAAATGTGGGAAAATTTTCTGGTTAAGTGCCCAATTTCTGTCAGGCTTTATATCAAGGCAGTTTGTACCATAAGAAAGTGTGCAGACCGAGTCCCATAATGTCACTCATTTCAACAAAGCAAAGGTAGTTCATTTGAAAATTGGAGGTCATTTGAGACTTTCTGTTCTAGACAGAGTGAGATTTTGTAAAATGATTTCACACTTTCAGAATATGGGTACTTTCAGAAGAAAGGGCTAGATTAAATGTCATTTATTATTTCAGAGATGAAATAAAAATAATAAATTCAAAGAACAGTTTTCTGAGGCTCCACAGCTAAGATGATTTCCAAATTCCTACACTTTATAGATCTAGTCTCAAAATCATTTCTTCAAGAAATTTCTAGGTGCATCCTTAATTCAGAAGGCTAAGTTAGTGTAATATAAGGGAATATAAGAAAAATAAGACACACTGTAGAGCCTAAGTTAGTGTAATATAAGGGAGTATAAGAAAAATAAGACACACTGTAGAGCCTCCATGAGTTCAAAGCCAAGGAAGCATAAATACGAGCACATAAATTTTGACAAATGTAACTAACTTCTATGAGATAGGTAGAAGCAGTATTGCCAACTGGTGAGTTGGGCCTGGAGAGAATGAGCACTGGCTAGTATATTTAGAATCTTGCATCTCTCATATTCTCAGGTGGGACATACATCATCAGATAAGAACCATTAAAGCACAAGACAGCATGTATAAATGGAGGAAATGCAGAATGTTTTGCCTCTTTACTCCCTTGCTCAGTTCTCATCCTGATATATCAAATGTTTCTCCCCCATTTATTTCCTGTCAGTCATTTTCTCCCCCAAATCGTCCTTCTGTGATCTCTCTCCCTTTCTCAAAACTATCACTTCTATTTTTTCACTTTCAATGTGTTCATAAAAATATCATATAGATGTTGATAATGGGGGGAGTCTTTGTAATAGGGGCAGAGTTATATTGGAAATCTCTGTACCTTCCACTCAATTTTGCTGTGAACCTAAAACTGCTCTATTAAATAAATAAAGTCTGTTAAATAAAAAATAAAGTCTTAAAATTAACATAATTTCTTAGGTATAGCAAAATACATAACCTCATAATTTTCATATCTTTTAGGCATGGACATTGTAATTTTTTATCTCTAGAATTGTTAATTACTAAAAAGTTTGTGTGTGTGTGTGTGTGTGTGTGTGTGTGTGTGTGTGTGTGTGTATAAGTAATCTGTTTTCCTATGGGTCTGTTAAAAAAGAAGTAACAAATCCAAAATGGAGTCACTTGTGCTAATTCCCATGTCAGCAAACCAAGGCTTAATACCTAACCTAATTGTAGTTTCAACCTTCCCCCAAAATGTAATCTTAACATTTCAGTCTAGAATTTCCTTGTCAAAACCAACGAGGTAATCCTCCTTAATAGACCCTACTGTCCCTCAAAGGAAGGTGACTTTGCTTCAAATAGTCCTTTTTTCCATTTATGACTTCCTTTTTTCCATTTATGACTTCTTTTTTCCACAGCCTCTTTGCCTTTAAAAACCTTTCCCTTTCTGTAACTCTTTGGAGCTTGCTAGACGAGATGCTGCCTAATTCTGGAATTGTTCAATAAAGCCAATTAAATCTTTAAAATTTAGTTGGTTGAATTTTTGTTATTTAACAGGTCCATAAAAATTAAATTGCCATCTGCGTTTAAATATTTTCTCTACCGAAGGCCAAATTACAGCAGGGAGAATCCTTGAAGTACCTGCTAACCTTGCATCTTCTTCCCTTTCAAGGCATTTTGGCAAAGCATCACCTTGCCCCTACACAATGGGAGTGAATATTGGTATCACTTATCATTGATTAGTAGACTGTTCCTTGAGATTCTGCATATCAATTACATTTCACTGATAGTATTAGAAAACCAAGGATGAAAAAAAGTCATTTAGATGTCTAGACAGTGAGTTACAAGGGTTAGGATCCCTGGAAGAATGTGAATTAAAGATTAGCAAAGAACATGAGTATAGTAAGCAAAGAAAGTCATCAGTTTGCCCTTGAAGAGAGTAGATGATACAAAATTACAAAACAAACACCATAACTGTCTAAATTTAATTTTCTCATTTTTTTTTTCTGGGAGGATTAGGTCTGTATCCTGCTCAAATCTTTGTCTTGCTTTACAGTAAATTTTAAAATAAATTTTAATGAGTATTTGTGCAGTGCTTTACCTTGTACAAATGGCTTTCTCTCACACTATCTCATGTGCTTCTCGCAATAATTCTGTGAGATAGGTATAGGAAATACTCTCACTTTATAGACGAGAAAGCTGAGGCTCAGCAAAGGCCAGTCGTTTGTTCTGGTTAACAGGTCTAGTGTCTTGTGAACCAAGTTCTCATAACACGTCTCCTGCTCCAAGGAACATGCTCTTCCCACAACACCACTCGACTCCTCAGAAACTAGATGGGGAAACAGGCTGTCAGTAGTTGTTGTCTAATAGGTTTCTGATTTAACCTCTCTTTAGCTTCCTTGGCTCCCTCACCAAAAAACAAAAGTAAATGATAGGGGATTTCTAGGAATATACAGCATTGAAAGTGGTCCATTGTAATAATGTTAAGAGTCGTTGGAGAGGGGGGTACATCTTGCCAAGTCAAAGGCTTCCTGCCTGTCATGAGAGTTTCACAGAGGGAGAGTAGCCATGTCTTTCTTCCTCTACCCATTCCCCGCATCTTCCTGCTCAGCACCAATTCTGGATGCCATTTTCAATCGAGGGAATCAAGGAAGCTGACAGATGTGCTATTCTTCTCCCCAACTGCTTGTTACTTTATAAAAGTTAATTTATATAGTATGTTTTGTAGAATACTTCTTAGATATATTCCTTTCCTGATATTCTCCAGGAAAGACAAGATGTGATTCACGCAGTTCAATAGATTGTTTTCATGACACTGCCACATCTTCGAAGGATGACTAGAATGTACTGCACCCTGAGAGATAAGAGAGAACAATACAAAACAGTGACAAAGAACCACACAAATGTCCTTTCCCAGGCTGTCTTTCATCAGTCAGTACCTACCTACAAACACAATTCGATTCATAGCATTAAGATAGGTCATTATCCTGTGTGACATATTGTTGAAAACATTTCTCAAAACCTTTTGGCATTTTTTCGTTTTTAGCATGGTATTCCCATACCTCCTTCCTTTGAGGAAAGTGTCGATGTCACATTATTTCTTCTAAACCAGCGCGCTGATGTTACGAGGAGCTCCTTCACATGCGCCTTCCCAGAACTGCTCACAGCCCCGCCCCCTGCCTGACTCGCCCTGAGACTCCTGCAGTTTCCCTGAACCAATCCCTACCCGTGGAACTTGCAATCAACTATTTACAAACTGTGTGCGTGAGGAGCCGCCAGATCAAGCAGAATGATTAAGTGTGGAAAGTATCTGAAAGTTCTGTGACCATAATAGCAAACATGGTGAGAGCGAGGAGATGAAGGAATGACATTCTGTCAGCCCACTTTCTAATGCCTCAGTGATACACCCTCTATGGCTCATGTTTGCTGTACACTTAGGGCCCCGTTTCATTTCATTTCATTTCATTTCATTTCATTTCATTTCATTTCATTTCATTTCATGCAAGTGTATATGTTTTCCACTGGGAATTAGAGTCCATTTTTCCCCTTCCAGTCTCATCCTTCTCACTACCATTGCCAGGGGCCACATGTAAACTGAGACTAAGTTATTTTAACTGCTATTTCTAAAGCTATCACAATTTCCTGTGGAATTTCCCTCTGTTAGGCCTTGGTTAGTAAAGAAATTCCTAATCCATCTGTTGAATCTCATTGTAATGTGGAGACAATTCATTACATTTAACTGGAAATTTTTTATAGTAGCTAGAGAGACAGTTTATAAAAGTGCAAGAATTTTTTTTTTTGACTGATTCACTTAAAATAAGTTACCTTGTTTGGAATTCTGAATGTTGAAAAGCCTTAGAGCTCAGGTCTCAGATCCGTTATTTTCTCTATCTATGTTTAACTCTTGGCAATCTCATTTAATCTAACTTTAGATGCCAACTATATCTGAGGATCTGCAAATGTGCATATGATTTCATCTTCATCGTGCAACAAGTCAAGAATAAAATTAGAGTTAAGAACAGTCAAGCTTTATATTACAAAATTCTGTGTTGCATATTCCCTTAAATAAATTCTGCAGATCGTACTTCCTATTACATACTATCAGTGATGGTTAATTTTATGTGTCAACTTGGAGGGTGCTTTTGGATGAGATTAACATTTAAATAGATGAAACTTGAGTAAGATGATTGCTCTTCAGAATGTGAATGAGTCTCATCCATTCAGTTGAAGGCCTGAATAGTAGAAGATAACTGGCCTCCCTGAGTGAGAGACAATTCTCCTGCAGACTGTCTTCAGATTTTATCTGGACCATTGGCTCTTCTGAGTCTCAAGCCTGCCAGCCCACACTGCAGATCTGGACTTGTCATTCACCACATTCACATAAGCCATTTCCTTACAATAAATTTTTTTCTATGCATATACACATCCCATTGGTTCTGTTTACTCTGGAGAACCCTAACTAATAAACCATCTGAAGATTCAAAACAGAGCAACCAAACAGAAAAGAAGGGAGCTTAAATTCATTTAACATTTTCTACTTAATTTTCAAAGGTCTGGTGATGTGCTTTGAAGTAAGCTATCTTTTATGCAGCTGTGAGACCCCAGGCATACATCAAGGACAAAACATAAGCTCTTTTCTTTCACTGAAAACAGGTCCTTAACTTGTGAGTAAAAATATGTGCTCTACTATGAGAGGAAAAAAAAAAGATGCAAAATATCAACAGTGAATATACTTACGCTGAAGAATAAAGTCCTTTGAGTGCTATGTTATATAAGTGAGGAGGGAGTCGTTTTAAGCCATTCTGAGAATTTTTGAACTTGATAAGGAAGCAAGTGTCTTAGTGCCTTGGAAACTGATTTCTGGCCTTGACTGATAGCAAGTATGAAAACAAGAACATGCAGGTATATCTATCTTTTGCAGGGGTGGGGGTGGGGTGGGGGGAACATAGTCACTGCTGCTTCTTAGGAGAATTTTCCAGTTTTAGTATTGAGGGAGAACAGAGTTTTGCCACCCTAAAATATGCCTTTTTTGGGAGATTGATTATTTTAAGCTGGTTATTTTTTAAGAAACAGACTCAAGAAGAGCCTTTTACCTTTCCCCTTAACTGCCTAAAAAAATTCAAAAAGAACAACATGCTCCAGGAAGGGAAATCACCTTATCATAATAGAAACTGAATTTGGCAAACAGAAATCTAGCAAAGTCTGTTTGTTGGAATCCCCTCTGTGCCCCATTCTTTCTGGGTGGCTCAGTAAGAATTTGTTTACCACAAATTTGCTCTTTATTATCTACCTGTGAATTGCTTACCTTCCCTTTGAAGTCCAAGCCACTACTGGCTCTCACCCCCTTTTCTCCTTAGGTGGCATATAAGCCTCAACTGCCTGATTTGTCCTCTGGCCCCATATTCTTACCCCCATATGTCCATACATAATACATTTGGTTATTTTCTCCTGTTAATCTGTGTCATATCAATTTGATTGTTAGACCAGCCAGAAGAATTTAGATGGGTAGAAGGAAAATTATTTTTCCTCCCCGATAGTATGTAATATTTACTTCTAGACATATTGTTGTGACCGAAATAACCAGGCCCAACTCGAGTGCTCTAGTCCAAGAGACAGTTTATTAGCCGGCGGCTGTCCTTGCCAAGGAGCAGCCCCGAGACGCAGGGGCACAAAGGTTTTAAGCCCTCAATCCCATCCCCCACATCCTTAATCTTTACACAAAAGACTATATCTCCTCCATTCATTAACTGATAACTAAGAGGTGGGTAAGCAAGCAGGGGTACAGAAGCAGAATGCGTCATTGTTAAAATATTTTGTACCTATAGGCAGTGATCCGGCCAGTAAATCCCTTTAGTTAATAATTTTTTAGCAGATAACTAACTAGAAGTGAGACATGGCGGTTAGCACGTACCATGTCTTATCCTTAACCTATTGTTTCTAAAGGTGAGGTCACTACAATATTTGAGGTATCAAATATTGTTCGCAGAAGTGCAGTATAGATAACAGACAAAAGCAAGGAAACAGTAATTATTAGACTCTTACTATGTGATAAACCCTTTGTTAAACATTCTTATTATGCCTTATTTCACTTGGAACTCAAATCATCTTTAGACAGTACTATTATTTATCTTATTTTCAAATGCTCACAATTACTGAATTTATTAATGCTCATTTCTTAATTCCACTGATATTTCAGTTGAGGAAATAGGTTAAAAGTGGTTAGGTGAGTTTTCTAATGATATATGGCTGGTTAATAGTAAACTAAGATCAAAATGCTGGTTAGTAACTTTAATATTGCTACTGTTTGGGTAATTCATGGTAAATCATTACTGTACCATTTATTTTGCATTACAGCAGCTTTTCTCAACCAGGGTTTCTTGAAAGAATTAAGCCTTCTTGCCCTAAGACAGCTGTTGTATGTAATAAATAAAATTATCTTCTATATGTCTAGTATGGTACTGGCTATATATTATCTTCACAAAAATTGATAAAATAGTAACTGAAATAATTTTCTGTAGAATTTAATTCCTGTAAGCTATTCTGGTTGAGAAAGGCTATTGGATGATAGTTCTGAGAATTTGATAAAGGAAAGCAACATCTGGAGAATCTTGCTAAACTAGGACTCCTAGGCCCCGCTTCTGAGATTCTGATACATTAGGTTTGACATGAGTCCTAGAAATCTGTATTTTAAAAATTGTCCCATATCATTATAATATAGGTGTTTTGCTTTGATTTAGTTTTTTTATTCTTTTTGTAGACTTAAACAATAGAAATTTATTTTTGCACATTTCTGGAGGCTGGAAGTCCAGGATCAAGGTGTTGGCTGGTTTGGTTTCTTCTGAGGTCTATCTCTTTCGATTGCAGATGGCCATCCTCTTGTGTCCTCACATGGTGTGCTTACATTCCTGGGATCTCTCTGTGTGTCTGAATTTCCTCTTTTTATAAAGGCACCAGTCATATTGGATTAGGGCCCACCCTAAGGGCCTTTTCACCTCTTTAAAGGTCTTATCTCAAAATACAGTCACATTATAAGGTACTGGGGGTTAGAACTTCAACTTCAGCCCATAATACCTGGCTAACTCCGGTTTGTCCTATATACCTCAGTTTCAACGTCACTTCCTCAAGGGAGCTCTCCCATCCCCCATACTAGATCCTCCTGTTATTCTCTCCACACTTTTAATTCATAGCCCTTATCACAATGGCAATTAGGGCTTCTGTGATCTATGCCAGTGTCTCCTTCCACCCCCATCCACAAACTACACTGAAAGCTCTGTGATGGCAGTGGCTAAATCTGTTCACTACTGAGTCCCAGCACCTGCCTTCTTGCTTGAACACAGTAAGCACCCAAGTGTCACCATTGGGTGAGGTGAAATCTGGCGTCGCCCTAGCGGCGGCGTGGGAGAGGAAGAGGAGGTGGGTAGTAGATAGTAGCGTTGTGTGTTGTTGTTCCTCAGTACTTCCCCACCAACAC
Source organism: Pteropus vampyrus (assembly GCF_000151845.1). Taxonomy (NCBI): domain Eukaryota; kingdom Metazoa; phylum Chordata; class Mammalia; order Chiroptera; family Pteropodidae; genus Pteropus; species Pteropus vampyrus. Next base: position 181,510 of record NW_011889448.1, on the reverse strand, counting down.
AGTAAAGAATTACAGGTCAGCGAGATTGAGAAAAAGTAAGATTTATTGAAAGTACATTTTAGAAGAAGACGGCCCAGCTAAGGAAGGCTGCAGCCCTGTGGAATTTAGTAGGTGAAAAGATAAGATAATACACTACAAAAGGAGAGGAGAGTTTCCAGCCAGAAAAGCTGTAACGATGCAGAAGATCTGTTTATATTTGAGCCAAGATGGGAGGTCCTAGATGATCTGTATGTGAGGTCACCTTGACTGACAACTGGCTGCTATATAACATGTTGCTAATGCGTATGTGCTTACCCAGAATTCACTCTGTTATAGTTAGATTCATGAACTTCTAGGCATAGTCATGATATTATAATAATGGTATAACAAGGCTGAAGTTATGGGCAGTAATCTGCACATGCATTTGTAGCTGGTTTAGCCAGCAGCTTTTGTGGCCTTTGTTCTCTAGGATTTGGGATAATTTATAACCCTAGAAGGGAGGTGTATCTGGGAGGTCCTTAAGGAAGGTCTTCAAGGAAAATTTCTATGATTAGAGAGCTGGGCTTCACTCCTGTCACTCATGCCTGACTAACTATCCAACACAAGTATATGGAATTTTAGATTAATGAGTGACCTACCCATTGGGAATAGGGTCTGGAGGTCGAATCAATGCTGATGGCCAATGATTTAATCAATTATGACTATGTAATGAAGCCTCCACAGAAAATCCAAAAGGACAGGATTAGGAGAGCTTCCAGATTGGTGAACAGGTAGAGATTTGGGGAGAGTGTTGCACCTGGAGAGAGCAATGGAAGCTCAGGACCCCACCCCACATACCTTGCCCTCTGCATCTCTTCCATCTTAATGTTCAGCTGTATCCTTTATCATACAGATCCTTTAATAACGAACTGGTAAATAGTAATTAAACAGTTTTCCCAAGTTCTGTTAGCCTCTCTAGCAAATTAATCAAACCCAAGGAAGGGGTCATAAGAAACTCAAATTTATAGTCGATGGGTCAGAAGCACAGGTGACAGCCTAGACTTGCAATTGACATTTGAAAGGTGGCGGGGGGGGGCAGTCTTGTGGACTGAGCCCTTAATCTGTGTGATCTGACACTATCTCCAGGTAGGTAGTGTCAGAATTGAATTAAATTGTAGGACACCCAGCTGGTGTTGCAGAAAATTGCTTGCAGAAAATTGAGAAAAATAAATAAATAAAAAAGAAACACACATTTTATGACCAGAAGTGTCGGAAGGGTTCTGTGTGAGTGTGGTAGTAATGTGAAAGTAAAGGAGAAAGGCACACAGGAGGGAAAAACTGGAGGTATTCCTAATGTTCATTTGGTGGCAGCAGTGAGTTTTTCTGACTCATAATTAAACACATCCATCACCTCACAGAGTTACCATTTTTTGTTTGTGATGAGAATATTTAAGATCTACTCTCAGCAAATTTCTATTATACTACCCAGAATTATTAGCTGTAATCACCATGCTTTACATTAGGTCCCCAGAATTTATTCATCTTATGAATGAAAGTTTATACCCTTTGACCAACATCTCTCCATTTCCCTTACCTCCCAGCCCCTGGAAACTACCATTCTACTCTCTGGTTCTATGATTTTGGCTTTCTTAGATCTACATATGATCATAGCATATTTGTTTTTCTGTGTCTGTCTTATTTTGCCAGCTACTCTTCTAAATGTTTTATATGTCTTAACTTATTTACTCCTCAGAACACTCTTCTATGCAAATTAACATTAATGCTGAAAATAAATTAATATTCATGAGGAAATGGCAGCTAGTGAGTAGAAGATAAGATGAAGATTTTGCTCAGTGTTCAGTGAGTTATGCTGTTGGTTAGTGCTGGACTTTGTTTATACCAAAGAATGAGAGAGTAGGAAGGTATTTAAAAAACATCTTCATCTCTACAGGTTAATGATCGATGCCCAGAGGTGACAGGTAAATCACAAATGATCACATAAAAGTTTTGAAACACAGGCCTCAATTTTGGCACATTGTCATAACTTTTATATAATTTATAGTTTCTCTCATTTCATTGATACAAAGGTTGAGAAATAATGCAGCAATGGAATAAGAAAAAGAGCTTGCAACCAAACCTGCATGTCAAAATGTGGGCTATGACAAATGGAAACAGAGTTGATTGCTTAGTTCAGCCATTCTTAAGGTTGGTCCGTGGAAAGCAACATGGGAGTCTCTGATACTCCTTCAAGAGATCCATAAAGTCAGAATGAATTTATAGATAAATAACTAAATGATTTTGTTTTAAATTATAATACTATAAATATTTGTAGCTAAATGGACAAATGATTTTTCGTTTCCTCAATTAAAAATATTAAGGCTTAACTGAGACTAAAAATTTTGAGAACCACTGGCTTAGTGAAGGATTGCTTAGTTTGAGGAGAACTGGTTCAGTCTTTAAGGAGAAATAAACCTAGACTCTATGTGGCATTTACAAAAGAAAACATATACAAGCACAGATCACTGCTATGTGTTCTGTAAGCAGATTTGAGATGTCAAAGTAGAGTGAATATTCGTTTATGGGATGAAAATGGGAATGAGGCTTGAGAGTTAAGGTAGAAAAATAAGAAGAAAATGTGGCTTAAGTGGACAAATGATAAAGTAGTATGCCATAACTGAAGTGTATTAGTAATTCCACTTTCTGCAACTGAAGTTGCAATAAAACAAGCAAACAAAAAAATCAAAGAAATTATGTTTTGCTGTATTGAATAATGCAGTTTTAACTTCCCTTGTAGCAAACGTAAGAGAGTATTAGAAGACAAGACTCTGGTATCAAAATTATGAATCTGGCTGTGAAAATGTTTAAGATGTTTAACCATTTATAGGTAAATATTTATGACTTGAAGATTAGTTAGGTAGTGATTCATCTACATATGAAAAACCCCACCCAGCCCTCTCAATTTCTCAGTGATCTGATGGTATTTGAGGACTTCTACTATATATGATATTATTGTCAAAACTCTTTCCTTATCTTTCAATAAAAGACTCTCTTTATTCAGAGTAAATAAATGTCAATTTGATTTTGTACTGAGTATTAAATATTAATTAAGAGTAATGTAAAACAGTTAAAAATGGAAACGCAGAAACAAAACAGGACTAAAACATAGTACGTATTGGTAGTAGAAAGTTAAGTTTGTCCTATAGCCTTAGAATATTGATAAAATAGTTTCTTTAAAATTTTTAAATTTATTTTTGTCTCTAAAGGAAGAAGTTAGCCTAATTTAGAGCAATAATATCCAAAGTAAAGGTTGCAAAAGATCTATTAGAGTGAAGAAGGAAAATAATAAAACTCTCCTTATGTTAAGTTTTTATCTCACTCTTTTACAGTTCTGTATGAGCATTTATGCTTTATATACTTTATTATATTGTGTGTGTATAAATGTATATATAAATAAAATAATATATATTAAAGAGAACATTAAAATATTTTTAACTGATGAGATAAATAATTTTTAAAGTTTTCAGGGCACTTAGAAGAGTTATTAAATTCTTATTATTGTAGAATTTCATTTAGGGAATGGCTGGCTACAATTGGGTTCGCAATTCTAATTCCTCTGTCTATCGACCTTAACTCTGCTCCAGCATGTGAGAACATATCAGAACAGTAGTCTCAGGTAGAAACATTTGTTCTAATCCCTGTAGCAAATGTAAGAGAGTGTCGTTTCAAAGCCCAATAGTACTCAGCTTCCCTTATTTCTCTTAAAATGATTCTACAGAAATTAATTTCTATTATCTCATCCGTGTTACATCTCTGTTTCTACTCCATTATAGATTTATTTTTTTCCTAATACTTCCATCAGCATTGCTGCCTTTATGTATCATTTTCATTGTCTTGTGTTTTGATTGTTTATTTTTAACAGCTTTATTCAGGTGTAATCAATATACAAGAACTGCATATATTTAATGTGTACAATTTAATGGTTCAGGTGGGTTTGGATATATGCAAACACCCATGATAACGTCACCACCATCAATATAATAGAAATGTCTTCTGTTTTTAATTTCAAAGAAGTTCCGTATTTGTAGGAAGCATGCAAATTAGATAGAAAGGAGGGCAAAAATTAATAAATAATAAAATTAGATAGCACTGATTGAGAAAAGTACAGGTGTCCACTTGTGAATTAAAATAACTATTTCTAAATGATCTGGACATTTAACTAATATCTGGAATATAGTCTCAGTAAAGATCTAAGGCTACTCTCTTTTTTAATAGCACATGACACAACATTTAATTTCAAATTGATTAGGAGGAGCCTGCATCTACCCATGAAAATCTTGAGATACCACTAAATTACTTGCTAAAATCACAGATACAGACACTAAGTTTTCCTTTTGGTATGTATGGGACATTTCCTTCTTTGTCACGAATTATCCTAAATTCAGTTTAAAAATAAGAGAATGCCAATCAAGATATATTTATGAAGATAATAAGAGACAGGGTACAGTAACTTAAAGTATAGTTTTCCTGACAAAATTTGATGAGCATGTGGATTTGTTATATTTGATGGAGTGCTTCAATATCTTTAGTGACTTAAGATATTTTTCTTGTTTTAAGACAAGATTTTGAACACTATAGCCTGGTCTATCTCTGTTCATTCCTAAGAATTTTAGATTGTGAGCACCTGAGGGATGGAGAGCAGGGCTTGTTAGATTTTATTTCTCTAGCGCCTAGCACAGTGACTGCATAGTAATAACAGCAAAACACTTGATACATATTAGTTTAAGGAAGGAAGGAAGGAAGGAAGGAAGGAAGGAAGGAAGGAAGGAAGGAAGGAAGGAAGGAAGGAAGGAAGGAATGGATGAAGGAAGGGACAGAAAATACTATTACTATTGGAAAAAAATGGTTACATAGCCCCAAGGTATGGAGGACAACTATAGCTGGATTAAGGTAAATTCTCAGGTTAGTACTAATAGGTGTATTCTGGCAGGAATACTGATGCATTGGCTTGTTAGTGGTTCTTAAACCTGTCTAGACTTTTGGGCTACCCAAGTTGCCTATACTGACAGCTGAGCCCTACCCCAGAGCATTTATATCAAAAATCTGGGATTGGGGACCAGGCGTTGGTAGTTTCAGAGGTCCCCAAGTGACTCTACTATACAGCCAGGTTTAGAACCCAGACTTATGAAACTTTCCAGAAATATTTTGCTGCATTTCAATCTCTTACTTTCTCATGGTGTTAGTATCCGACATAATTACCCCCTTAGCAATCAGTAGTATTGGTGTTATTTTACTCTGCTTTCTGTGATATGCCATTTCAGAAGGTCTTGTTCATCTACATGTTCTTGTTTCAAATGCTGTCTGATTTTTCCTAATCATCTGTTTCAGAACAAGAATTTTCTGTGCTCCATCCTGTGGCAGAGTCACATGCTAGCACTACAAAGCAGTGAGCTGAAGGGTAATAAATATGCACGAAGAAAAAAAACTAAGCCAGTTTCATCAGGACTCCAATACCTTAACTAAATCCTCTTTTTGCTTCTGATGCCTAGGAAGAGGCATCCTGTCAAGTCCATCTGAGAATCATATTCGAGCCTGCATTTTGAGAATCGGAAGATCTAAAGCGTGGATTTCTTCCTCACACATTATAATTTGTCTTTTATCATACAAAGATTACTTTGATTTCACTTTGCTAAATGGAGGCCTGCAGAAAAATTGAAACCTCTGCATTTTGGAAGCCTGCACATGGTAATTCTGAGAATGTAAGTGATATGTTTAATGTAAAGCTCTTACTCCGAGGTATTGGTGGGTTGCCAGATTACAATTATCTTCAATTATAAATAAAAGTATCCATGGACTAAATTTGATATGTAAGAAAAATAATTCTAATCCTCACAAATTCAAACCTCAATTCCAAAGTGAATTTTTGACCAATAAATACTACACGATATAATTTTATATCTTTATGTAGAAATGTCTTTTTGTTTTGCAGAGTTGCTTTTTTCCTTGTATTATTTGTTTAAAGTTATGATTGAATAATTATAATTCTGTAAAGACATTTGCTGGATGTAATGATTTTTATCAGTGTTCCTTACAGATAGGTTTTCAACCCCATCAGAACTAATGCCACAACTTTAAAACACATATTTTATTGCCCTAATGCAACATTCTTGGGTAATACAATCTCATTTCAACATAAGTATCTTTGTGTGTTAATATCCTAAGTGTAATATAAAAAGGAATAAATTCATTATAACAATATTATGTTTCTTCTCTCAGTGCAACCAGATTGGAAGGCCTAATGGCTGTAGCCAGATGCTTAGTCTTGGACTGAGAATCACTATGCAGACAAATGTTGCCTGAAACAGTTGTGCTGTTCGGGTGAATTAATTATGATTGCTATATTCTTGGATGACATAATTCTTTGAAAATGGTAAACCACTCTTCACAATACTCCTTTGATAAAGGTTATATTAGGTTCTAAGCTCAGATAGTCAGATACTGGATTTTTACCTTCATGAGTATCCAGAGAGATCATTGAAATTTGTATAGAGAATGTGGGAAGCATTTGTTGTGTAGGGCTGCCTAGTGGACATCAGTGATTCCTCACACTGAATGCCATCTGTGCCTTCTGATCACTCGAGCAACAAAATGTCATTCAGTATTTCCTAAACACCTCCTCAAGGTGATACTAATGCTACTGGAAATCATTAATAATAGTTTTTTCTCTTTGTTTCAAATTAACAAACTATGGTCAACTCAAGACATATTAGGTTTAAAATTTGAACAAGAAGGTATCTGAAATTGGCTGTGGTCCACTATAAATATAGCAGTTCTTCAACGAGCAAGTTCCTCTTGCTCTCATGTTGTCTTTACTTATGTTCCTATCTCACCTTCCTGAATTCAGTGACATTTGTAACCTATGTTCCTTTTTGCCCATTATGCTTCCACTTCACTCATGAGTCTCATTCCTTTCTTGGCCTATGTTTAAGTCCAGGGTCTCCTTTTTTTTTTTTTTTTCCCTTGCTGTGTAGCTTGGGCATATTACTTAACCTCTTGATTCTCAGTTTCCTCAAATACAGAGATAATAGCAATACTTATCTAATAGGATTGTTATGAAGATGAGCATGACAAAAAGGCTCCTAAGAGTACAACTCAAAAGAATAGTGAAAACAAACTTTCATTTGCCCAGTCTAGGCAGAGGAAGCTGACCTTTGAGAGATGGGTACCCAGTACATACATATGCATGAAAAAGTAAATAAAAGATTATCTGAACAGAAAATTATCAGAACACAAAAAGGCATTTACTTACTCTGAATAGTTAATGGCATGCATCAGTTTGAGATAATCTACAAAAGTAATAGACTTGCAAGTGGGACTTTAATGGCTCATATTCCTTGGCCAAAACAATGCCTTCCCTGGATAGAGCTTGGATAATCATTGCCAAAGTTTGTCTCTTCTTGCTTTACATAACCATCGTTGACCTACTCTACTTCTAATTAACATGTATTTTCTTTGTAATGTGTCTTTGAATAATATTCAGAGGACCATTATTATTTGTCTACAGGTATCATTGTCCAGTTACTTATAGTCATTAACAGGGATTTAACATTCTAATACCAAACTTCATTCCTTTATTCTTTCAACTAATCTCTACTAATCTTCTAACAATAACTTATTTCTTCCTATGATGCTGTTGCTATTGGTCTGGGTACCAGACTTCAAAAACCACTATACTGTGGCCTGGGGGTAGGATGGTAAATGATGAGAGTCTCGTTATTCAATAATCTTTCAGGTGAAATCATAGTACCTGTGATTATAATAATGTATTATAAGAGACTCAGTATGGACATTTCAGATTGAAATGGAAGCACATAGCAAAGTATCTAAGGCAGTTGAACAAGAGTTAGCAAAAACTTCTCTGAAGAGTTGGCATTGTGTAGAGATCTGAACATTGAGCAAGTTGGTCAAGTAAAAGAAAAGATTGGTGAGGTGGGCACTACAGAGACCTAAGTAGAGGGCCTGAAATTGGGGAAGGGTAAAAAGCTTAAGAATGACATAACCTCACACATAATATAATGCATATAGTAAAGGCACACCTTTGAGAAGGACTGATTGATGTAGGACATGAAATCAAATCCAGCAGAAATTAAGTCTGAGCACGTGGAAAACTAAAACTAGAGTTTGAGGACAAAATAAAAGGATACTTGCCAAGAGTTTAAAAGGAAGAAAGGCAACCACATAACAAACCCATAAGTGAGTTTGAATTAATTTGTGTGGATGATATTTGCTAAGGCATATATAAGTATTCGCTTGACACATTTAGGTCTTCACCACTCAAAAATTACATTTTTAAGCTTTGAACATCTGATAACTTAATTGAGAATGTTTGCCTCAAGGAATCTCTTGGCAGGGAGGGGAATACTACAACCAGTATAAAAATCCAAACATTATGCCAATTTTTGACATTTTTTTACTTGACCTCCTAAATACCTGACACATGTAAGATTACCCCTTGTTGCAAACATAAGGAACTTTGGGTTTCTTAGATTAAACAGGAGGCTAGTGAGAGGAAAAACGTGGTGTCACATGTTATGGATGAAAATGTATGCCAAACCAAGGTAACAAAAATAAACCATCCTCTACAATATATTGCCACCCCTGGGTATTAAACAGGGGCTATATTTGTACTGAAATATGAGTCAAAACTGTAATGGACCACAATAATTTGCTGAACTCTGAATTTTTTTTGAACTTTAGACCAAACCTTCAAATTAAAAAAAACAAAGCCAATCATTTAGTTGACCCTATTTAAACTAGATTTGAACCTATAATTTCTCTATACTTATTTAAATGTACCAACAAAATATTTTCCAAACTAAATCTAAAAAGAGCTGACCTATATTGTGCTTGAGTCCCTAATTGTTAAATAGATTTTTTTTGGTTGTTTTTATGATGTGAATCTGTCATAGATGTAAATTCACTCAGGTAGCAAATATTGAATTTTTAGGATCTTTGTTGGAAAATTACCTCTGGCCTCTTGAATGGCCAACTGCAAGGTACTGTCTCCAAAATGTTCCATGCCAAGGAAGGTTCATAGTTCATGGTTATAAATAGATCCTCTTTTATCAGCTGATAGGCTTTGAATAAATGACCACACAGAGACAGGCAATCAGACATAACTCAGTTTCTTTTTATAGGGACTTCTTTTCTTTTCATACATAGCTAGTATTAGTTTTTATTCTTCCATACTTTCTCATCCTTTCTAGTCCTTTATTTTCTGAGGCAATTTCTTACCTTTCTCAAGGGTTCAGCTTTTTATCATACCCCAGGATTAGCCTAGAGTGATGGCAATAGGATAACATCTGGTAATGGTAGAGGGAAATGGAAGAGGTAAGAGAAATGGGTTGTTCTAGTATAGAGACTGTGAAGAGACTCAGTATCTCCTCGTTTCCCACTCTTATTTCTTACCCCAGATACTCTTCTTAACATGTTTTCTGTGCCCTTATTTTTATTTTTTTATAATTAAATGCCAGAAAGTAATCCAGGCATTTCTCTAATGTAGGTGAATTGTATTTCAGTATTTTCATTCTAAAGAGCACACCGATAACATCCAAGTTTTTACACTGTCCTCTTCAAATTTAAGTTTTGGAGGAAGGAAGGGAGAGAAGGAGAGAGGTAAGGAGGGAGGGAGGAAAGAAGGAAGGGAATGGAAGATGGAAATTGAGGACGGAAGAAAAGCGTGGGTTGAAAACCTAGGAATTTGGCGTTATCGTATTTTTCCAGTAGCTAAAAGTGTAAACATTCAGAAAGACTCCCAAGTGCTATATGATTTCTTTAAAGATAAGAAGCGTAGAAATTTGGTAAGATAATATTTTATTTATAGTGGTCCAAGGATAAGAAAATTTTGGGTAATCTGCAACTACTGGTGGCTAGGGGGAATGGAAAAGCAGATCATTTACTGGAAATGGTTGACAAAATAAAAGAAACCAGATATTTAGAAGAAAGGGGAAGTAGGTTTAAGTAAGTTAGGAATGACTTCTATGCTAATGCTTTTCAAACTTTAACATGTATAGAATTCACTTGAAAATCTTCTTAAAATGTAGATTCAGATTCAGTAAATTTGGGTGGAGACTGAGCTTCTAACAAGCACCTAGATGATATTAATACTATTGGTATACAGATCTCCCTTTGACTAGCAAGGTTCTAAACTTTCTTATCTTTAATCACTTATAAACTCCTACCTATTGTGGATGAGATAGATATATGCCTGGGTTTCCAAGCTGGAATTCCAAAAACATTTTCCCAAAATGTAATATTTCATTTAAGAATTTTGGTATTGTACTTCTGGTAAAATATAATGTTAAATAAGCAAGATTATGAAACACATTGGAAAAGTCCATTTCTGATCGAGTCACCATATTGTTTTTTGAATCATAGGCTAGAAAAATTAGTGCAAAATTTTGAGGCTGTTAAATCTCATCCCATCATATAATTTTAATTTTTTCAATCAGTTTATTTCGTGAGCCCATTATCTGTATGGACATTTATTATGCTAATGATGGTAGGATAAGGGGGAGCCAGGTTGGGATTGATGCAATTTATGGGTGTTATGTAGGTTGAAAAATTTTTTCAAAAAGTTCAAATTTAACATTTTTTTCCCATCTTAAATATGTCAATACAAAATTCACAGATATTTGACCCAGAATTTTTACAATATATTATTTTTTTTAAAGAAAAGATTATGAGAAGGAATTAGTCTTGGTAGTTTTCAGTAGTGTAACTGATGACCATGTGTTTAATACCACTGTTGTCATCTATTTCCAGAAACATCCAATGATCAAGAGAAAAAACACATCCACAAAATAACAGAAGCATTATTTCAAGAACCTGCTATTTCTTCTTAACTGACTACTATAAAAATAACTTTGAGTTGCCTGATACATTTATGTTAAAATGTGTCAAAATATTAGTAAGAAGTTTAAGTCAGGGATAGACTACTGAGTTAAAAAAACAAGAGGTGAAAATATGCCAACTACTACCCTTTTTCCAAATGTACCAACTATTGCCCTTTTCATGTTGTCAGCTGATGTGTTTATTTCTTGATTTCTTTGATTTCTTTTTTATTTGAAAAAGATGAACATTTCTATAAGTAGTAGAATAGTCTTCTCTTCTATTTTCCAGGGCCAATCATTTCATTTTGACTTATTTTTAAAGCCCCAACAAGAAATGGATTTATGTTTTAAAACAAGGTACCATTATTATTAAATTGCTTTTATTTCTCACATGTTAGCTTAATGAAACAAACAAAAAATGTAGAGGAGTAATTTTAATAGGCAAGTGCTTTGGGACCACAGCTATTATTTGCCACTTCACTATTGACTAGCTTTGAAATAACCCTCATAATAAAGCACTGAGTTTTTTTTTTATGATAATTTCAGTCTTAATATGTAAACGTAAATTATTAAACTGTACCCTTGTTTTATGCTATAATTTTCATAGAACAGGTATAAAAGGAAGAAGATTGTGAGAGGAATTCTATTGGCCAAATGAAATGAAAAACTATTGGAGGAAAAAAGTGTTCATTCTACAGTGTTTAGAGCATGAATTGCCCCCCTATAGGTAAAGTGACCATAATTCCTATTTGCCAGGCCGTGTTGGTGTATGTCCATTATCATGACATTCTTTTTACTTTAAAAGTTGTCTTGGATTTTTCACCTTTTCAAAGCTGACTTGAATTGGAAACACCTCTATAATGTACGTTCAGCTTTTGTCATTTTCTCCTTTCCAGTGTGTGAGATGCATGTAAAGAGAGATGTAAAGCGGGGGTCCCCAACCTCCAGGCTGCAGACCACACCACACAGCAGGAGGTGAGCAGCAGGCCAGCGAGTAAAGCTTCACCTGTATTTGCAGCCACTCCCCAGCGCTAGCATCACCGCCTCAGCTCCACCCCAGATCCTCAGGCATTAGGTTCTCATAGGAGAGGTGGTCGCTGGTGCCAAAAAGATTGGGGACTGCTGAGAAAAGATCTCATGTAAACATATAGTTAAATCTAAAACACAACCATTCACCATTTCTAAGACTTCTCTTTCGCTGATCTTTTCAAGAAAAGTGTAATTAACACTTACTGCCCTTTCAAGAACAGAATGCAGAGCCCTCACTGATCAAAGTACACTGAAACAAGAGTTTTTATTGGAATGAATGCCTCCATCAGGTCTCAAGAGCAGGTAGAAATCATTTGAAGCTGTTACCCAGTGGTGTACCCACTTGTGTTATGACTAAGTTGTAGACTAAGGACGGTCTAACTTTACAAAGCCACCAGGAGATTAGGGCAGTGGTAAACAAAGGAATTATAAGTTAGATAGATATGAAATGTGCGTAGGATATAAAGGCTGAGAAGTTCTGATATGAAGTATATAGATAATTGTATGAATTCTCTTGTTACAGTGGTGTTATTATATATTATAAAGTCTACAACTGTTTATTTACTTTGATAATGTGTTTTTATTTTCAATAAATTCATTTAGCAACAGTGAGCTAATGAAGAAAGTTCAGACTTAATGAAAAACTAAGTGCTAAATTTCTGTTTCTTAGGAAAATTGAATGAACTTGTAATTTGTACCATATGCATGTTGAAATTGATCATCAACCATTGGTTGTTATAATGTTATATACTCATTTGTGTGTGTATATTTAGTTCTGAGCAGTTTTGTCTCATGTAGAGGTTCATGTATCCAATACCACAGTCAAGATACAACACAGTTCCATTGCCCTGAGGGTTCCTTGTGTTGCCCTTTTACTTTTATAACCAAGCTCACCACCCTGCCCCATCCCTAGTCCCTCACAACCAGTAATCTCTTCTCCACTGTTTTATTGCTGAGTATAATCTATAGTGTGGATTTACCACAGTTTGCTTAACCACTCACCTATTGATTATCGTGTGAGTATAAATTTTCATTTTTCTGGGATAAATGTCCAAATGTGCAATTGCTGAGTGATATGGTAGCTACATGCTTAGTCTTTCATTGTTTTTAAGAAACCACTAGGCTGTTTTCCAGAATAAGCTTGCAAGGATTTTGATAGGAATTGCATTAAACCTATACATCAATTTGGGGAGAATGAACATCTTTACTATGTGAGCTTTCAATTCATGGGCATGATATATCTCCATTTATTTAGATTTCCTTTGATTTTTTTCGCATCAACATTTTCTAATTTTCAGCGTTTAGATCCTGTGCATGTTTTGTTAACTTCATAACCAAAATTTTATTTCTTTGGAATAATTGTAAATGGTGTTATATTTTTTATTTTGGTTTATACAAACTCATTGTTAGTATAGAAAAATGCAATTGATTTCTGTGTGTTGATCTAGTATCCTGTTGACCTTGCTGAACATGCTTATTAGTTCTAGCAGTTATTTTGTAGATTCCTTGGGATGTTCTTTATATGAAATCATGTTACTTGCAAATAGGAATAAATTTATTTCTTCCTTTCCAATATGTCAGCCTGTTTTATCTTTTGCTTGCCTTATCAAAGTGGCTAGAACTTCCAGTATTATGTTTGATAACAGTGATGAAGGAAGACATCCTTGATTATTCCTCGTCTTGGGAGTGGAAAATGTTCAGTCTTTCACCTTTAGGTATAAAGTAAGCTATAAGTTTCCTTTAAATGTTCTTTCTTAAATTGACAAATTTCTCTCTATTTCTAACTTCCTGAGAATTTTAAAATTAAAATTCTTTCTTTCTTTCTTTTTCTTTCTTTCGTTCTTTCTTTCTTTCTTTCTTTCTTTCTTTCTTTCTTTCTTTCTTTCTTTCTTTCTTTCTTTCTTTCTTTCTTTCTTTCTCTCTCTCTCTCTCTCTCTCTCTCTCTCTCTCTCTCTCTCTCTCTTTCTTTCTTTCTTTCTCTTTTATTTTTAATATCAAATGCTTTTTCTGCATCAATTGATAAGATCATGTAATTATATTTTTTCATCTGTTGAAGTTCAAATGATGAGCCAGCCTTGCGTATCTGAAATAAGCTCCACTGGGCCACAGTGTGTAATTTTTTAATACATTTTTGGATTCAGCTTAGTGATATTTTGTTGAGGTTTTGGCATCTAAAGTCATGGGAGATGTAAGTCTGTAGTTTTCTTTTTAGTGTTTTCTTTTTCAGGTTTTGATATCAAGGTAATTCTGTTCTGCATTAGGAAGTTTCCCTACTTTTCTATTATTTGGAAAAATAATATAAAGTTAATGTCAATCTTTAAATATTTGGAAAATTTTTCAGTGACACCATCTGGACCTGGAAATTTCTTTTTTCAGGAGACTGTAAATTACAAATTCAAATTCTTTAGTGGTTATGAGATTTGTTGTCTAGTTCTATTATTTGCTGAGAAGGGAGTATTGAATTCTTAACTCTAAATGTGGATTTATTTATTTCTTCTTTTATATCTCTCATTTTTGCTTCATGTATTTTTAGATTCTCTGGCACATACACATTTAGAACTGTTATGTTTTGCTTTCTAAAGGGTTACTTTTTTTTATTTCATCTTGATTTATTATAGTGTTTTTGAGTGTATTTTTCTTAGCTGTTGTTCCATTTATTGCAATATCCATGTAACTTACAATAGTCTATTGGTATCAACATTTTACCATTTTGTATGAAGGGTGCAAACCTCACTTCCATTTGGATCTCTACCTTCATTACATTTAAATATTATTTTCAGTATCAGATGTTGTTATAACTTTATTTCAGTCATCAAGTATGATTTGTAAATGCCATGAGGTGAAGGATAATTCATTAGATGGACTCATATTTTTTTTCTCTTTTCATTTTTTTTCATTCTGCTAGATTCTCCAAGTTTCCTTATTTTATTTCCTTTCTGTTAAATAATTCCTTTAGATATTCTTTAATAATATATCTGATAGCAACACATTCTTTTAGTTTTCCTTAGTCTGAGAATGTCTTTCATTCCCCTTCATTCCTTAAAAGAGTTTCACCTACTCTAGAATTCAGGATTGACAGCTATTTTCTTGAAAGATAACATACTGTTAGAGGAGGTCCTGGAGAAGATATGACCGCTGGTTGACCCAAGAGCTAGACCCAGGCAATAAGAAGCTCCTCACCCCCTCCCCTGTACTTGGAATGTGCACTCCACTTGCCTTCCCTGCACTAGAAGCTGTCCCAAAGACACCATCTATTGAGACCATCTATACAGAATACATCACTGAACCCCATTAAGGGCCTCTATATAAACTTTAAGATTCTACTGAGTGGGTGAAATCTACTCATCTTGTGGTCACCCAAGACAAGCCTCATAAGTAAGCTTCCTTGTTTATTAAACCTGCCATCTACCAGTCTGGAGTGGCCTGACTTCCTTCATCTTTTCTTGTCTTCCATATATGAGGGCCAATTTGGAAAGTAACAATTGACAAGTCAGCCAGGAGACCAAAGACATGGGCCTTGACAAGAGGCATCTGCAGGGAGATCCTGAGTTGACCATTGACTTCTATGTGGAATGGAGTGGCCCTTATGTTAGGTGCTTGTGGATTGCCACATAAGTATGGGGACACTCTGAAAATGCCAGCTGGTCTAATGCACTTGTATGAAGGACTACACATAGCTCACTATGGCAAAGAAGGGAAAAGAGTGGCTGCACAGTAGGCTGGCCTCTACTGTGGGCAGCTCAGCTGGCCACTGATGCCAGACTAGAGGCTGAAGCTCAATTTAGAAAGTTGGAAGAAGAGCTGAGGTTAGAGAAAGACATGTGATTGTCCACTACTCTGCTAGCTTTGAAAGTAGCAGACAATGTGGGAGAGCAGGATGGTAAATTGGATACCTTACTGTGCAGTTTTGCAAAGCTAGGAGGGCACAAGTTGCCTCAGATTAAGGTTCAAGTATTTGAGACAAAACCTGAAGGGGATGCTAAGAGGTGGAGTCCCTTGGAAAGTGAGGAGAGTGAAGAAGATGTGGTGATTGAAAAATGAAACAAGACAAAACATCCTGTGCTATCCGAACCCTAATTAATACAAAAGATAGCAAAAACAAATAACAACCACAGTCAGGGATTACACCCCAAGTAGGTGATGTTCATGATGAGAGAATATCATCCCACTGAGCTTATTGATATAGATGCCAAATTCTGGCAAAAGGCCAGAGAAAGTATCCAGGCATCATTAGTGTGGATGCAGGATGGGATGGCGGTGGCAGTGATGACATTTCTTTGTCTAGGCAGGAGACAGAGAAAATGAGCAGCACCACCATACATCCTGTCCACTGGAAGTGCCTGCTTGGTGCTCAAGACACTCACTCCCTTATACATTGGATTATTCTAGCCTGCAAGGAGGCTGGCACATTGAGGGGACTCTCCCTGGCATGTGGGATCCTAGAAATCTATAGAGGCTGTACAACAAATTCTTAGGGAATTGGGAATGAGACGGGCCATCTACATCCCTGTTTTTGAAGGCCTTGATCAGACCACATCACTGCAGGAATAAAAGCTTCTCCAACCTGTCCCCAGCACCTGGTATGGGATGCTGATATCCATTCTGAGCCCAGTCATGGGAGAAGACATTTACGATGTTGGACAATCCATTGCTGATCGGGGGGGGAGACTGAAGAATCCCAGGAAAAGGTATGGGCTGTGGGAAGGACTGGAGACATAAAAGGAGCAAGGGAAATTCCCACTGATACAGATGAATCTAGTCAGGGCAATATGTCTACATGGACTACAATCGCTATTGGCCCAATACTGATACCATCTGCATGGAAATAGTAACGAACCATAGCAGCCAGCAGGGTGAACTTAGAGCTGTTTGGCTGGTGATAATTCATGAGCCCTTGCCCTTAGTCTTTTGCACTGACAGTTGGGTTGTTCTAAAGGGACTAACTGTAGATCTTGGAATTCGAGGGGTGGAATGGGAATTCGAGGGGTGGATGATCATGAATAAGCCATTGTACACTTCTGGCTACCTGATATTATTAGAGTTCTTACTTTCACCAATAAAATGGGCATAAAATGACATCTTATCCTGGCATTGATTTCCATTTCCCTGGCCACTAATGGGGCTGAACATCATTTCACATATTTTCCTCCTATATACATTTCAACTTCTATGAAAGGCTTGTCTATGTATTTTTATCTTCTATTGGGTTATTTTTCCTTTTCTTCAAATAAGAGAAATTTGAATTGAAAAGTCAAAGGCACTTCAAAGAAAGAGGACAGCTACTAAGCTCAAATAAAGAGACCTCAATTTCAAAGAACAAATAGCCTCCTCAGCTTTAGTAGCTGATGGCCAATTGGTGTTAAGCTGAACTGTGGTGTAGGAATAATTCCAAACTAGTTTTGAGTGATTTTTTTAAAAATAATTTCTCATTACTTGTTGGTTTCTATCTGGGTCCAAATCTGAGACCTCTGCTGGGTGTTAAGAAAAGAAGACAAAAATGACTGGAAGTGTTGTGCTAGTGAGGTGGAGAGGAAGGGCCAGAGCTGGGCAAAATGTTCCCCATCGATCTCTATTTCTGGATTCCTCACTCCTTTAATTATCCAGTGTCCACATGGATCCATATACTTTCCTGAGGGTTGTACAATAATATCCCAACCAGGCCTCCATCAATGGGCATTGGCTCAAACATCAATAATTCTCTTGTCCCTTTCCTTTGCTATTCATCCCTAGACCCGTAACCATCAGAACCCCCTCCTACTCTAGTGGTAAATAATAAAAATTCACATTTTTTGAAGACTACCTCTTTACCAAAGACCATTCTAAAAGTTTAGGCGAATTTGTATATTTTATCCTTAAAACAACTCTTTGAGGTCCCCATTTGCTGTTATCATCACATATCAGGGTCTCTTGAAGAAAGAGGAAAATTAGACTCTGAGATGTCAAGTAACTAGCTCAAAGTTGCACAACAAATAAGTAGAGGACTTGGGATTCAACAAATACAAACAATCTTAATTATACTTTAAAAGGAAAACTAAGGTTCATCTCATGGCTAACCTAACCACTACACTAAACCAGGTTGCTCTGACAAAGAAATTTGCACTTCAAGTTACTTTTTAATATAAAAGCAATTTCGAAGGATAAATATCATCACAGATATTACAGGCCAGGGAGTGGCTTCCTGAGGATTCGCAGTTTCAGAGTAACTATTTTCTAATAATCAAGACTCCTAGGTGACTGAATGCCTTAAAGAAGTTCCTGGATAAACTAAATGATCTAATATACACACACACACACATAGACACATATATGTCTATACACATATAGACATATGTGTCTATATATGTGTATATATGTGTATGTGCATGTATATATATTATGTATATATGTATACACATATACATATATGTGTATATACATATGTGTATATATATAATATATAAAAGGCCACTCAACACAGTCACTGGAAAAACACACAATAAATAGTAGATATCATTATTATAATTATTCCAAGAAGTATCTCTATGCATGGAGACTCTCTAATACCAAATGTGTGAGGATAAGACAGAAATTGAGAGAACAGCTTTCCACTGTTGCCTAAGGCACATCTTCCAAGTTTCCTTTTCCTATACAAGCATGCATGTACAATGTCTGAATCCTCCATGAAGACTCTGCCCTCCTCCCACAGAGGTGTGAATTTACCCTCTGGCCTCCACCCCAGAACACAGCATAAGCCAAATATCACTTAGAGAGATACACATAGGGAGAGTGTGTTTTACTGTAGAAGAAAGTCCACTGTTAAATTTCACTTATAGGCAGACTTAATTCAGAAGAAAAACCTTATGCATCTCATGGGAAAGCCCTTTTATATTATAAGACTTATCATTTCAAAATAGACTGAACTATTATTTATTTCGCTAAAACACATATGTACTATGAGATGTTGTCATACTGAAGGCCCCAAATAAAAGGAACCCACTACTGTGTATGACTTTAAAGGACTTATGTATGTCAGTCTAAGTTGTCCATTTGTGGCTATCACAAATGATAACTTTTTTTTAGCACAAATTGCCTTCTTATTTCCTTTCTTGCTTTATGATTATTGGAGAGCCTCAGTGCTGAAATCAGGGGCTCTGGCAAATTAGTACTGGTGGGAAGTAAATATCGACTTTTTTGCTACATATCATTTTTCTTTATTGCGTATAATTTTATCATTATTAGAAACTTAGACTTGTCAAGTATATGAGCAAAAAGTGAGAAAGATCTCATCTTTTTTTTTTTTTTTTTTTACTGTTTATTTGTTACCTCTGTGAAGCACACCTATTTCCCAGTCAGAGTTAGTTATTAGTTAAAGTGCTTGGAGAGAATTAGAAATCTAAACTGTACAGGGAGCAAAGTCTGCATCCTAAGATTCAGAAATATTTCTACCTAAACATAATTATATTCACTTTTAAAATTGAGATATAATCCACATACTATAAAATTCAATATCTGAAATTATACAATTTAGTGGTTTCTCATATATCCTTAAAATTGTACAATCATTACCAGTACCTAAATTCAGAATATTTTTATCACCCCAAGCTAGCAGTCACTTCCTATTCAATCCTTCTCCTGCCCTATGAGTCCTGGTCTACATTCTGTCTCTACAGATCTGCTTATTCTACACATTTCATATAAATGGAATAATACACTGTGTGGTCTTTTATAACTGGCTTCTTTCACTTAGTGTAATATTTTCAAGGTCCATTTATGTTGTATCATGTATCATAATTTCATTCTTTTTATGGCTGAATAATATTTCATTTTGAGACTATTTCACATTTTGTTTATCAGTTCATCAGTTACTGGACATTTGGGTTGTTTCTAATTATTGGTTATTATGAATAATCCTGTTACGAACATTTGTATACATAATTTCCTGTGAATATTTGTTTTTGGTTTTCTTTCCTATATACCTGGTAACTCTATGTTTACCTATATGAGGAAATATCAACTGTTTTCCACAGTGGATGTATCCCTTTACATCCCCACCAGAAATGTTTGAGGGATCTAATTTCTGTACATCCTCATGGATGTGTTATTTTATATTTTATTAAATTGTTATTATAGCTGTCTTAGTGTGTATGAAGTGTAACCTTAATAATGATTGATGATATTGGTCATCTTTTCATTTGCTTATTGACGATTTCTACATTTATTTGGTAAAATATCTGTTCAGGTAATTTGCCCATTTTTTAAAACTGGATTTTCTTTTTATTATTGAGTTCTTATTGAGTAAGGGTTCTTCATATATTTGGGATAGTAGATCCAGATCAGATACAAATCTGAAATGAGTCTCTTGTAGGCAGCATATAGTTGGGTCTTGTTTTTTTTCTTAATCCATTTTGCCATTCTATGTCTTTTGATTGGAACATTCAATCCATTTACATTTAGAGTAATTATTGATAGGTAATGCCATCTTATTAAATGTTTTCTGTTTGCTTTATAGTTTCCTTGTTCTTTTCTTCCTCTCTTGCTGTGTTCCTTTATGAATTAGTGATTTTCTGTAGTGCATGCTGTGATTTCCTTCTCTTATTCTTATGTGAGAGAAGGGAATTTTTGCTTTTGGTTCCCATGAGGCTTATGCAAAACATCTTATAGATATAACAGCCTATTTTACACTGATAACAATTTAACTTCATGTGCAAAACTCTACCATTTTACTCTCCCCTTGTTTATGTTTGTGTTGTCACAATTGCATCTTTATATTGTGTATCCATTAAGAAATTACTGTAGCTATAAGTAATTTTAATTCTTTTGTCCTTTAACCTTCATAGAGCACAATATTACAGTATTAGAGTACTTTGAATTTGACTACATTCTATATGCATGTGCTGTATATCTTCCTAGGTTTTCATGTTACTATTTAGAGTCCTTTATGTCAGCTAGAAGAACTTTCAGCATTTCTTATAAGGAAGGTCTAGTAGTGATGAACTCCTGCAGCTTTGATTTTAGACAATTTTATTATAATGTGCCTTGGAGAAGATGGATTTTGCATGAAAATTTTAGATGACCTATCAGCTTCATGAACTTGGATATCCAAATCTTTCCTCATGTTTGGGAAATTCAGAGCTATTATTTCTTTAAATTACTTTCTTACCCCCTTCTCCCTTTCTTCTCCTGGGACTCCCATGATACATGTGTTGTTTTCCTTAATAGTGTCTCATAATTCCCATAGACTTTCTTTACTCTATTTTCTTTCTGCTCCTCTGATTGGATAATTCCAATAGTTCTTTATAAGTAATAGCTTAATAGCTCACTGATTCCTTCTTCTGTGTGGTCAAATCTGAAATTGAAGTTCTGTATTGAATTCTTTGTTTTAGTCATTGTATTCTTCAGCTTCAAATATCTGTTTGGTTCTTTTTAATGTTTTCTATCTCTTTGTTGAACTTTTCCCTTTGTTATTTTATTGTTTTCCTGATGTGGTTAAATTGTCTATCTTATTTTTGTTCTCTTTTAACTCTTTGTACTTCTTAAAATAATTATTTTGAATTCCTTGTCAGGCAATTTCTGATCTCCTTTTATTTGGAGTCAGTTACTGGAAGTTTCCTGTATTCATTTGGTGGAATCATGTTTCCCTGATTCTTCATGTTCTCTGTAACCTTGTGTGGATGTCTGCACACTTGAAGAGGCAGTTACCTCTTTCAGACTTGACGGACTGACTTAGGTAAAGAAAGACATTCACCTGTGAGTGGAAGCATGCTGGAGCATATTGTGACCCCGGTTTTAGTGATACAGGGCACAAAGCGCAGGGACATGTGGCAGCACCAGGTTGGGGAGAAGTGAGACAGGTGAATATCTATTCAGTTCAGGCCACTGAGATCCACAGCTACAACTGTGTGGTTTATGGCAAGCATTTCAAGTTGCCTACAGTGGCTGCAAGGGTTTTTGTGTTCCTCAGCAGCAACCCCAGGTCCAGTGGCTAGGAACCAGAGTAGGCAGCAGTGGTGACTGAAGCTGGTGATATCTACACACTGTGGTGGCCATGGCTGTCAGTGTGCTCTCCTGTGGCTGCACAGTCTGCCCTTGGGTATTCACACTGATGGTGGGTGTCAGGCTGGTGGCATGCAACTGATAGGACTAGCCCTAGTGTGTGCATGGCATTGGAGGGTCAGTTGTGGGGGGTGTAGGCTGACATCTAGCACTAGCACAACTGCAGAGGCCTAGGCTGGCTGCTAGGGCTGTTCCTGGAGTAGGGCAGAAGGGACGAAGGAGTAGGGAGAGACTCAGGTGGTTGACATCCTTAAACACAAATACCTGTGGGGTGAAAGCTGGAGAAATCTGTAGGGGGTCCTTGATGGTTGTGCTGGCTATTAGTTTCTTCAGTAGTGAAATCTGCTTGATTTGTCTGAAGAGCAGGTAACCAAGAACCACGATTGCTAATAATTGTTGAGGATAATTGATAATTATAGTTTTGATTTGTATTTTCTTCATAATTAGTGAAAGTGACCATCTTTTCATGCACATTTTAGCCTTTCTATCCCTTCTTTGGAAAATTGTCTCCACTGGGGTTTTGCAGCCTCCTACCTAGATCCCAAAGCTCTCACATGGTACTTTTGTCTGTGAATGACTGCTAAATTATTGTTGTTATGGGGAGGGACACAAGTGGGAAATGTCCTATTTAGCCATCTTGGTGATTTGTGCCTTTTAGCAAAAAAAAAAATTAGACTTATTTTTCACATTTAATAATTTGTTTTGAATTCTACTTTGATAGTGTCACTACTCCCACTTTCTTATTTTCCATGTTCTTGGAATATTTTTTTTTTTACTCATCCCTTTATTTTTAGTCTTTCTAAATCATTTTAATTTTTTTGTGTTCCTATATATAGTACATATATTTTTCTTGCTTTGCAAGCCAAGTTTTTTTTTTCATTTAATAGGTGCTTAAGCTCATTCATGTTTATTGATAAGAGTGCTCTATTTGGTATCAACTATTATGTATGTTATAATTATGTGTATTATGTAACATTTGCTGTGACTCTTACTCTACATTATATGTTTCTTTGTCCCTTTAGTTTTTAAATTTTTTCTGGTATTTTAATGTTTTGTTCTTAACTTTACATTGATACATTTTTATGCCTCTATTCACTTATTCTTTATTCAGTCCTTTACGATCTCATTTATTATTTTTAAATCATACCCTATAACCTTACAGCTAGTGCTATTAAACAAA
Organism: Pteropus vampyrus; assembly: GCF_000151845.1. Classification (NCBI taxonomy): domain Eukaryota; kingdom Metazoa; phylum Chordata; class Mammalia; order Chiroptera; family Pteropodidae; genus Pteropus; species Pteropus vampyrus. Next base: position 158,422 of record NW_011889448.1, on the reverse strand, counting down.
CAATGAGCTATTCCATTCTTTCATTCCTTCTGAAATGTCCCATTTTGTTTGCATTATTTTTACTTTTCAGATCACACAACACATAATATGTATATTATACAAAATATTATTCTACCAGTGTCCCCATCTTTGCTTTATTTTTATGTAATCAAGTAAATTATTAAATGTTCTGTATTAAGTATTTGTTATTAATTATTTCTTGTTTGGATAAAGTTCATCTTGTAGTAGACTTCATGAAAGGTCATGAATACAGAATTCCCTGGGCTCTTTAATGTTAAAAAACATATTTTCCTATAGCTTTGATACTAAAATGAGATCTTGGCTGAATAGAAAATCCCTGGTTCATGTTTTTTAATTACTGAGTGTTTTGAAAGGGCTGCTTTATTGTTACTTTGCTCTGTATGTTTTTCCTGAGAATTTTAATGGCATTCTAATTCTCTTACATTGAAGTTACTTGATCTTTTTGCCTGGATATCATGAGGATCTTTTCTTTGTCTTAAAAGTCTAATAGTTTAAATATTATATTGAAGTTCATCATTGACGTCATTTTTTCTGGTATCTGATGAGCCCTTTTAACACAAAATTCAGGTCTTTGATTTTTTTTTTCTTGGAAGCTTTTCTTGGATTAAATTGTAAGTATTAAGTTCACTCTATCAGTTTATTTATAATCTTCAGGGACTCCAGTTATACACTACTTCAAACATCTTTGACCATTTTCCATTTCTGCTACTTTCTCTCTGACTACTTTTCTCTCTGCCTATTTTTCTTTATCTCATTGTCATTCTTTGATTGTATTTTAATTCTTTTAAGTCGTCCTTTTAAGTTTTATTAAAATCTATTATTCTTTGTGCCACTTGTAATTTAGTTTTCATTGCTGATAATGATTTTGCCTTTTCTTCTAAGTATTAGCAGTGTCATCAGGCTCATTTAGTGTCTTTTCTTTTCGTATATTTCTGCTTTTGATTTTTGAATTTCTGTTGCTTCAAAGTTTGTATTTATATTTGTGTGTGTTTATGCATGTGTATACATGTATATAATATATTCAAAGTCTTGTTTGAGAATTTAATTCATTTTGGAATGCAGCACTATGAATTCTGCTTTTTCATCAGATATTTGAGGAAATTTTCCTCAGATGAATTGTTCGCGTTCTGTTTTATTTCTATAGTCGTTTTGATTAGATGAAAAATGTGAATTCATTTATCCATGGACTATGCTGGTGACTTAAAGTGTTTTATAAAATTCTTGGTTCAAGTACACACTTTTCTGTAATGCAACAAAGCATGGTTTCCTTACTGAGAGATGTTTTTCTTTCTCTTTTAAGGGTGAGCAGTGTGAACATAGGACTTGAGTGTCCTTAATTAATTAATTAATTAATTTAGTCTTTAATTATCGTTAATTTCTAATTTTGCTTTCTGCGTTTACTATATAATTTTCAAAATAGGGCTACTCTCTTTTAATTCTCTTTTCTTCTTACTCTATCAAAACATTACCTTTCCAGGATTGCCTACTTGAGTCATACTCACACTTTTAAATTGCTATTCTTTAGTTAGTGTTCTGACTCAGCATATGCTTCCCCTCACCCTCAGGTGGTTTTTGCTGTTGATATTTTTTTTCATTAGGGTGAACTTTCTCTTTCTGGAGGTGGTTTCACTTCCCTTCTTATTTTTTCATACAGTTTTCCCAGATTGCCCCTGTACTCTGACAAGGCATGCACATAGCAATGAGATTTGGTGTTTAGTTTTCTTTTTGCAGTTAAAGCTTGAGGATTCTACACCTTTTAGATATGTCAAGCACAAATGATATGTGTAATTTTACTCTTTCCTCTAGTTTTTCTTTACTGTTTCATAAGATATGTTGGGAGTTTTGTAGTTATGTTGATGCTACTCAGAATTACTTATTTTACTTTTTTTTTAACTTAATTTTATTGGGATAACATTGGTTAATACAATTATATAGTTTTCAGGTATACATTATCATTTGACATCTGTATATTCTATTGTGTGTTTACCACCCAAATTCCAGTTTCCTTCAGCTACTTCACCCTCCCCCTAAACCCTACCTATATTTGACCCCTTTTACTCTGTCTAACTCTCCTCTGCTCCCCCACTCCACTAATAACCACTAGTCTATAGTCCTCTGGTAACCACTAGTCTATAGTCCATATCATGAGTCTCTGTTTGTTTGTCCTGCTCATTTGTTGCTTTTAGGTTTATATCCCACATATAAGTGATATCATGTGATTTCCAACTTTTTCTATCTGGCTTATTTTGCTTAGTGTGATTACTTCAAGGTCCATCCCTGTTGTTGCAAATGGCAGTATTTCATCTCTTCTTATGGCTGAGTAATATTCCATTGTATATATGTACCACTTATTCTTTAGCCTATCATCTATCGTAGGACACTTCGGTTGCTTCCATGTCCTGGCCACTGTGAATAATGCTGCTATGAACATCAGTGTGCAAATATCTTTTTGGATATGGGTTTTCAAGTCTTTGGGGTAAATACCTAGTAGAGGGATTGCTGGAGTATATGGTAGATCAATTCCTAGTTTTTTGAGGAACCTCCATACTGTTTTCCATAGTGGCTATTCCAATTTGCAGTCCCACCAGCAGTGTATGAGGGTTCCTTTTACTCCACATTCTCTCCAACATTTGTTATTACTTGTCCTGTTGATTATAGCTATTCTCACAGGTGTGAAATGGTATCTCATTGTGGTTTTGATTTGCATTTCCCTAATAGCTAGCGTTGTTGAGCATCTTTTCATATATTTGTTGGCCATTTGTATGTCCTCTAGGGAGAACTGTCTGTTCAGGTCCACTGCCCATTTTTTGACTGGATCATTTGTTTTTTAGTTGTTACTGAGTCATATGAGTTCTTTGTATATTTTGGATATTAAACCCTTATTGGAGGTGTTGCTTACATTTCCCATTCGGACGGTCGTCTCTTTACCTTGATGACGGTTTCTTTTAATGAGCAGAATCGTTTTAGTTTGATGTAGTCCCATTTATTTAGTTTACCTTTTACTTGCCTTGCTTTTGAGGTCAAATTCATAAAATCCTCTTTAAGTTCAAGGTCCTTGAATTTCGTTCCTATGTTTTCTTCTATACATTTTATTGTTTTAGGTCTTATATTCAGGTCCTTATCTATTTTGAGTTAATTTTGGTGTATGGTGATAGACAACAGTCTAGTTTTATTCTTTTGCAGGTGGCTTTCCAGTTTTCCCAGCACCATTTATTAAAGAGCCTTTCCTTTCTCCACTGCATGTTTTTGGCTTTTTTGTTGAAAATTATTTGCCTATGTAAATATGAGTTTACTACTGGACTCTCAATTTTGTTCCACTTGTCCGTGTGTCTGTTTTGCTGCCAATACCATGCCATTTTTATTACTGTCGCTTTGTAGTATAATTTGAAGTCGGGCAGAGTGACGCCTCCAGCCTCATGCTTTTTTTCTCAGGATGGCTTTGGCAATTCGGGGTCTTTTGTGCTTCCATACAAATCTGATGATTTTTTGTTCTATTTCTTTAGAAAAGGCCAATGAGATTTTGATGGAGATTGCATTAAATCTGAATAATGCTTTAGGTAATATGGTCATTTTAACTATGTTGATTCTTCCAATCCAAGAACATGAAATATCTTTCCATTTCTTTGTATCTTCTTCGATTTCTTTTAACAGGGTCCTGTAGTTTTTATTATATAGGTCCTTCACATGTTTCATTAAATTTATTCCTAGGTATTTTATTCTTTTTGTTGCAATTGCAAAAGGAATTATTTTTTTCCACTTCTTTTTCTCACGCTTCATTATTAGAGTATAGGAACGCTATGTATTTTTGAATGTTGATTTTATATCCAGAGACTTTACTGTATTTGCTTATTGTTTCTAGTAGTGTTATTGTGATGTCTTTAGGGATTTCTATATAGACAAAAATGTCATCTGCAAATAGTGACATTTTGACTTCTTCGTTTCTTATTTATAGGATGCCTTTTATATCTTTCTCTTGTCTGATTGCACTCACTAGGACTTCCCATGTTATATTGAATAGCAGTGGCGATAGTGGACAGCCTTGCTTTGTTCCTGATCTTAGAGGAAAGGTTTTTAGTTTTTTACCAGTAAGTATAATGTTAGCTGAGCGTTTGTCATAGATGGCCTTTATTATGTTAAGTTTATTTCCTTCTACACCGATTTTGTTAAGTGTTTTGATCATAAATGGATGCTGTATCTTGTCGAAGGCTTTTTTTGCATCTATTGGTATGATCATATGATTCTTATTTCTTGTTTATGTGGTGTATCAAATTAATCGATTTGCATATATCGAACCATCCTTGTGCCCCTGGGATGAAGCCCACTTGATTGTGGCGTATAATCTTTTTAATATGTTGCAGTATTCGGTTTGCTAGTATCTTATTTAGGATTTTTGCATCTGTGTTCATGAGAGATATTGGTCTGTAGTTTTCTTTTTTTGTGTTATCTTTACCAGGTTTTCGTATCAGAGAAATATTGGCCTCATACGTATTTTACTTTTTAAATTACTTTTTGTTGAAATAAAAAATTACAGAAAAAAGTGAGTAAAGCATAATTTAAGAGCTCAATAGTTTTTAAAAATTATCACTGATTTTAAAGTACAGAACACTGCCCGGACCCTAGAATTCTCACTTTGCCCCTCTCTCAATTCCTAATCTCTTCAGGCAGATTATATACTTATATAAATGAAATTATGTATGCTTATATAGATGATTTTATAAGCATATATTATATAAGCATATATTAATTGTGTTTGTTTTTAACCTTTATATCACTTCAATATTATAGGCATCATTATGTGCCTGGGTTATTTCTCTCAAAATTATGTGGTAAGATTCATCTTTGTAGCTGGTACATAGCAGTGTTTCAATTCTTTATTGCTGTATATGTATATTTCAGTTTGAATTCTCAGTTTGGATCCCTGATCCTTTGTAGATTCTTGCAAATATTGGTTTCATTCAATTTTTGTATGTGAAAGTAGAAATTAAAGTGCAAAGATTAATGATCTCATCAAGGCAATCTTTTAGTCAGTGATTAAATATCACTAGAATCCAATTTTCTAAGTCCTTTTTGAGATAACATTTTCCCACTGCATAATGATTTATGAAATAAAAAAGCAATTAGTCATTTCATTTTTCCTTAAAGTTACCACATAGAGGCTGTTATTCACCTTTAAGCATTTCTCAAAAAAACCATATACTTTTTTCTATTTATACATTGTGATTTTTGCCATACACTTGTCTTTTTTTTACAATAAACTTGTAATCCATTTACCTTCATTTATTTATAGCTATTTAATATTACATTTTATTTGTCCATTCATCTGTGGAAAATATTTAGGTTATTTCTATATCTTGGCTATTGAGAACAATGCTGCAAATGAACATGGGAGTGCAGATATAATTTCTTTTGGATATATATCCCGAATTGGGATTATTAGCTCTATTTTTAATTTTTTGAGGAATTGACATATTGCTTTCTATAATGGCTCTACCAATTTATATTTCCACCAGCAGCGTATATGGGTTCCTTTTTCTCCACATTCTCACCAACACTTGTTATCTCTTGTGTTGATGATAGCTGGTAATTATTGATAATAGTCGATAATTATAGTTTTGATTTGTATTTTCTTCATTATTAGTGAGGGTGACATTTTTTCATATACTCTTTGGATATTTTTATGTATTCTTTGGAAAAATATCTATTCAAGGCCTCTCCCCATCTTTTAATCAGATCGTTTTTTCTTTTGCTATTGAGTTATATGAGTTCTTTATATAGTTTAGATATTATTCCCTTATCAGATATATTATGTACAAATATTTTCTTCCATTCCATAGGCTGACTATTCAATTTTTGACTGCTTTCTCAAAATAGTCCTCTTGGATTTGGACTCCAGTGGAATTTTGCAACCTCCTACCTGGATCCCAAAACTCTCACAGTGGCAATTTTGTCTATGAATGGCTGCCAAATTATTGTTGATATGGAGGGATACAAGTGGGTAACTTATTTCACCATTTTGGTGACATCACTTCTCATAACTCTCTCAATATTACTCTCTCAATATTAGACAATATTTTGTCAGTGCTAAAATTTCAGAGTTATTTATGGTGTGTGGTTATATAAAAGAATGGCTTTGTCTTTAGGAGATACATGTTAAAATGCTTATGCATGAGATTTCATGATTCCTCTCAAATGTTTCAGCCAAAAGATATATCAGATGTACATAAAAATGACAATGTGTCACATATTTTCATTTTTCTAAAACCTATTTATAGGTTGAAACCTATTTATATACTGTGTGTGTATAGACATAGAGAAAGGCAGAAATTGTGCAAGATATTAATAATTTAGGTAAAAGATATGTGGGTGCTTATTATTTTCCCAACTTTTCCATGTATTTAACATTTTTCTAATTACAAAGCTGGGGGATTTTTTTTTCTGTTATTTTGTATACATGGATTTTGTTGTCTAGGCAAAAACTTTCCTGTTTTTTATTTTGTTATTTTCTTCTAGAAGGCCTAGAATGCCATAGGATCTTTGGGCCACATTTCAATGAGATTTCTAATCACTGAGTACTTCCTCTCCTTTATTCATTAGCATTTTGACTATATCCATCTCCAGCATTTCTGCTTCTTTCACTCCTCCTTGTTCTTCCTCACATCTTCTCCTCTCAAGTCAAAGAGAAATAGTTGATAAGTTTATACAGTTTTGTTCCTTTTTTGCTGTATTTGAGCTTTTATACCCTTGCCTTAATTATACCCATCACAATGTCTTAAGTTTTAATCCCATATCTTAAGCCATTTATTGAATAAATAGTTATGTGCTCCCTGTGTTTCAGGTATTGTTCTAGGGGTTCTGCTTTACTGTTTATTCTTTCTGATAAGTCAGGTCCTACACAGACACCCCAAATATAATCACCTACATGTTGTAAACTTTTCTTCTTCCAAAATACAGAATCTAGTATTTGAAATTTCCCCATGTGAATTACTCCTTTGAGTTGTCTTGTTATCTCTAGAAGACTGCCAGGCTTTTAATAGAATTTGAATGAAAATGAATGAGTAAATGAATGAATGAAAATGTGCATAAATTACCTGAGAGTGTTCCTCAATTCAAGTGTTACAGATTCAACCTAAAGAACATAGCGCTGGATAGCTTTAGTGCAAAAGATATTTACTGGAAGAACATGGTATAGGGAAAAATATTAAAACAATTGTACCAAATTTGGACTGAAAGGGACAAAATTAGGCAGCTGTTGGGAGCTATGGAATAGGAGCAATATCTTTAAGAGTAAATACAGCCTTGCTACTTTCCATCTTTCTGTTCCTCTGGTCAAGTTTTGATTTTTAGGAAAAAGTTCTGATTGACCTCTCTTAGGTCACATGTTCTTCCCTGGCCAGAGAAAGTCAAGGTATCATGATTGCATACAATGGGGGGGGGGATAGAAAAGCTTTAACCAGAGGAAGTGAGAATGGATGCTCTTATAGTTTTCTATTTCTACTGTAATGAATTAATTATAATCATAGCTCAAAACAACCAGATTTAATATCTTGCAGTTCTGTAGGTTGAAAGTCCAACAACGGTCTCACCGAATTGAAATGAAAATGTTGGGCATGAGGGCATTCCCTTCTGGAGATTCTAGGAGAGGATTCATTTGTTTGCCTTTTCTAATTTCTGGAGACCGTTCACATCCCTTGGCTCCTTGTCTCCTTCTTCCAAGCTTCAAAGGCAGCAAAGGCCAGCCAAGTATTTCTCACATCATGTAACTCTGACCTCTTCTGCCTCCTACTTTTAAGGATCCTTGTGATTACATTGGGCTCACAAGGATAATCTTCCTATTTTACAGTCAGCTAATTGGCATTATTAATTCCATCTTCAACTTGATTCACCTCATAAAGTTATTTTGGTCATCAGTGAAACTTGAACAATAAAACTCTTGGAAAAGATAATACATTTTAATCACTAGGAGAAAAGGTGATCTTTTGACACAGTGTTGTGGTCACAATACAGTCCAAATGGGAGGCGGTTTGAGGGGCGCCACAGACGCTTAGTACCACAAGAAAGCATTAGAGCAAAACTTATACGGATTTACCTAGGCTTTCTCTGCGTATAATATTTTTTCATGTATCATAAAAGAAGCTGAATGCAACCTGTCTACAAAAATACTTAGCCCTTGATGCAACCTTTACGTTGTCATTTGTTTTAATCGATGATATAAAAGTATATAGTGTTCCATTCTCTAAGGAAATGCCTCATCACCAAAGAAATGTCTTGCATTGTCTACTAGAGGTAATTAGATAATTCAGGAAAGTACTTAAAGACCAGAATCTAATATCCATGATGAAACTCGAACCTTTTGCTTCGAGTTATCATCTTCATTGTCTTTTCATTGCCATTCATTGCCTGTGAGAAGATTTTTACTACCAAATGTCAGTCTAGAATCCTGCTTCTGAAGAATTTTCGATATGTTACTGATCATATTTAGCAACAAAGCTAAGTATTATAGTTTCATACACTTTAAGGGTTGATTTCAAAATAACTTAATCGAACTTATTCACATGAGCATGTAGAGGCCCTCAGATTAAATGACTTGACCAAGGTTATCCAAATGTGCTGTGTCAAGGTTAGTAGGAGAATCCACTTCTTGTCTGATACTTTAATGTATATGACGCATTAGTGTCTTATCTAAGATGTTTCAAGTTCCTTTATACACATGCGTGTGCACACGTGTACGCACACACACCACACATCCTCAGATCAGAAACAAAGGAACTAGGAAAACAAAGACATATCTATACAATTTGAACCATCTATTTAAAATAATATAGTTATAATTATCCCTGTGTGTGTGTGTGTGTGCATGAGTACATTGAGTTCATATATATATATAGCTATAAAAGAAGACAATGCTAATAGATGTGTTAGATTATAAAATATAATTATTCCCAAAACTATATGGTTAGTATTAAGGACTGTGAGATCAGGGTGAATTTATAGATATAGCGTACCTTAATTTCATCAGAAATCCTGATGAAATCTCATGATTACATCATGAACAATGTGTAAAAGATGCTGGCAGGAAGAACAACACATCCAGTCAATCTAAGGATTGATTGAGCAGCAAAATCTTAAAATTAGTGAACTTATATCACTCTGAAAGATTGAGAAATGTTTGCCCTGGTTCTTTCACCAGTGCTGGATATCCTTAAAATAGTTTTAAAAAGACAGATTACAGTAGTTTCAAGAGCAGCCCACAGGGAAGATATTTGGGGCACAGTGATATCAATAACTGTGAGGGGTCTGTGATTTTACCTTACTTGTAAGCTAAGTGAGTCTGGCACATTTTCATGAATGCTGGCAGAAGATAAACTACTTCTGGGGCAGAGACAATGGACTTTATTACCTACAGAACAGTAGGCAGCACGAACCTCATGCTTATATTGGTTCCCCTTCTTTTCCAAGTCTCACTGCATTGATATGGAGTGACACAGTGCATGCTGCACACACCGTAGGTCTGTCAATAGCCAAGGCAGCAGAATCCTTTACAGAGGACTGCCAACAAACCTGCCTTGACTTTTGCCCCAAGAGAGAGATTATCTTTATAGTCCTGGAGAATTAACAAATCTGGCTACTGACCAAGAGGTGAGACACTATATCTGTCTTCTAAGGCTGTTTGCTTATACAAACATCCTTAAAACGAGGGTTCAGGGCAAAAGCTCTCTGTTCCTCTATTGAAGTGACATGCCGAAATGTGAGAGCTCCATGGAAAATTGTTTCCCAACAGATGATTGTGTCATCAATCATTCGTGAATGGGCACGGATTGCTCCAAATGAACTTCCCCTAATTGGACACATTTTAAAACTTCGCTGGACCAGAGGGTGGGATGTGATAGCTGGCATTACTTTCAGGACACTTGTCTAAAATTTATAAGCCTTAAATCCTACATGTTACCTCACAAGCCCTCACAAAATTCCTCACAAAACTTTAAGTACTCATGCACCTTATTTCTACAAATTCCTCATTCTGCGCTGATAAGAACAAGAAAAGGAGAAGAGAAAGAAATTTACTAAATAATCATTTTATTGTCTGGTGATTTATGGACTTCCTTCCAGGACTTTTTCTGACAGTCAAAGATGAAGTCAATGATGTGTCACATGGAGTCCCATATCAGGCAACTTTCTGGAAGAGGGAGGGAAATTGGCCCACTCTAATGGATGAAGGGTCTGGGATGATAGAGTCAGAGACCATGAGATCAAATAACCATCACATCAACCACAGTCACACTTTTTACTGGTTTGCACCTTGGGTTTGCCCAATTAGAGCTTTTTCCTAGCTCATTATCTATATAGAGAGGTAGTAGAAGCAGCAACATAATGAGCACAGAGTCTCCCCAAAATAGGTAATCGGCCCCCACTACCATCAATAATAGCTAGATCTGCCTTGGTAAGACATAGAACAAATTTGGAGTTGGAGGTAGTTCAGAGTTGGAAATAAATATTAAAAATCTCCTACCTATTTTCTGATTTCTGGTTCAAGGGTTAGAATTTATTATTTGCCTGTACCTAAGGGGCAATTAGCATGTTGAAGACCCTCTCACTTTTCTACTTAATTATAGAGGATTTACATACAAAAAAAGTGGCAAGAAAGGCCACTTGGTCTCTGATAGTATTTTTATTCTTAAAATCTCTGTGCTTACCATTATAAAGCACTAACATACAAGAAAATTTTATTTTTAACAGCATATAACATTAAGTGAGGATTAAGTTGAAAGTTCCTTGCCTTCTTTTGTTTTTCACTATCCTCAGTGAGAACATGCTTAAAATGTTTCTTGTGGCATAAAGGGCAGATAGGGATACCGCTTCATTATCAAGTCAGAAATAACATTTTGAATGAAGGGATACTTTTGCATCTGTTAGTGTCAGTCTTTTATTTAAGTTGGCTCTTATTTTTCAGATTCAAGCTAGATAATTTCTAATGTGGCCAATTTCTCAAAGATTTTACTTTTAAATGGCAAGTAAGATGTTTTAAGATTTTTTTTCTTAACTGATGCATGGCTTGACTCCATATTTGTACATACTGCTTTCAGAAGAACAAGCTCTCTTTTCGGAAGATGAATGATCTTCATAATCAGTCAGTTAATCTTGTTTAAAATCTGTTTTACACACAAAGGTGGAATATATATCTCAATTACCAAAGAAAGACTAGAGCTGAACATTCACTGAACTTCAAGCTATGAGCACCCTAGATTTATGTGAATTAGATGCCCGCATCCCATAGCACCTAAAAGTATTCATCTTTGCAAATAAGTATTTACTCCTGTTTCATGCTTCATGTTATCACTGTGTGATAACACAGAAAAGGACAAAACTGGGTAGAATTATGTTCTCAGATTTTTTGCCAAATAAATTTAGGAATAGATCATTGAACTGAAATAGATTTCCTGTGTGGTTCTGAGCAGATCCTCGACTGTTTATTGCCTCCATCTACCAATGTAAACCAAGCTATCAAAATTAGGTTTAGGGCATAAGGCTGGGATTTAGCAATATTTTGTTGCCAACCTTAGATCTAAATACACTGTGTATTTGGGAATATTGATGATTTTTTTTGTGTGAGAAAGGAAGGGAAGGCTTTGCCCCAAGGGCACAGAGTAGCAATTAATGGACTTTTCAAAGTCTATGTAAGAAATCTTGCTTTATGGCTACTCAAAATTTATTGAAATGTTAACCTATTTTCTAAATGACATAATAGTGTAGCAAATGATAATTAAGCTTAAAAATGAAATGTCAAAGAACATATTTAAAAATCTCTTGTGTGATAAATAGCTTTTTTAGGTTGTTTCTTCTGTTCATCATTTTTTTTTTTAACATATGATAACGTTAATAGATGAACTAGTTTCAACTGAGATAGGGATTTTTTTTTTTCCTTAGCTGAAATCAGTGCTAGTGATCCATATTACCTACATTTTCTGTGCCAATTGACAAGTTTATAACTCACGATATCTGTACTCTAATAATCGTTCTGAAAATTTATCTGACATCACTTCAGTTAAGGGGGAGGAAACTTGGGGTACGAAGTCTTATGAATATTTATCCCAATGAATATTTATCCCAATGCTCCATTAGGAGCATTTTGCTATTGTTCAAGAGGCTGGCGACTTGCCTAAGATCACGTGGTCATTCTGTGTAAGAATCTAGATTATCTCCTGGGTTTAGTGGCCTCTAAAACCTGTTCTCTTTCAACTTTCCTCAGCTGCCACTTGGCTCACTATGCTCAGCCACCATTTCTGTTCAGAAAAGAAATACAGAGAGATTTTTCAAAAAGGGTATCTTCAAACCACATTTCTTTTTTTTCATTTTTTTAAACTTATTTAACATATTTTAATCCATCTTTTTTGTATATTTTTCCCACAAATTATCTGTTTTTTTTAATTTTAAACCTCAATGTTCCATACTGATAAAAATGAAAAATATGGTTATTAGATTTTATTCAAATGTCAAAAAATTCAAAATAAATGCATTTGCTTTAAATAGTGCACTTTTATTTAATACTAAAATGCTACAGCAATGGTGAAGCTACCTAGCTTGATATCAGGAACCAAAAAAAATCAGTGTAATCTCTTTCAAGTGCAGCTCTGCTCTCCATTTATCAGCCCACGTTACTCTATTCTGCTATTGTCCTTGTGAGGGTGAGGTGAGCAGTAGAGACATTTCAGGGAGAATCAATAGGTATTAGTGTTCTGCAATGAAACTGCCACTTGGTGCCATTTACTAAAGAGTGAAAAACTGTAGGGATAGAGAAGGATTGCAAGATGTGGTATAATTAGATCCAAACACAGTCAAGTCCTTCAGAATATTTTAAAACAGTCTATTACTGAGTAAATATTTATTGATCACCTACTGGGAGAAGCCCTAGGTGGGTACTGAGTTGACAAGATTAGTCCCTACCCTTGAAGATCTAATGATGAATCTTGTGATGAAAGCTTGTTCCTTCATACCCAGAGCTCACATAGCTGAGTCTGAAAAACACACTCAGCAGAGAAAGAAAGTGGAGAGGCAAAGGTGGAAAATCTATATTAGGAAAAAAAGTCACTAAATTGGAGGAAAAATAGAAGTGACTAATGTGTCACTCCTGGAAAGTATTCCTGAGCATGGAATATTTCTTTTTTTTTGAGGGGGGGGAGGAGGGCAGCTTTATTTAATTTTTCCCCTTTATGTACTTTTTTTGCAGCTTTATTGAAGTATACTTGATATTCAGTAAATTGCATATATTGAAATGTGATAAATTGCAACATTCGTATATACCCATGAGACTATTACCAAACTTAAAATAACATTTCCATGAAATCCTAGTTTTCTAGTTGAGAGTTGAATATTTCTAATGTCCCTCATTTGCACTTTTATCCTAAAGCTCTATATTTCCTAAACTTTGTTGCTAACCCAAAAATCACCTGTGGTCCACCTCAGACCTACAGGTTCAGAATCTGTGTGAGATGGACCTAGGAAGCTCCAATATTAGCAGGTACTCCTGGGGGGTTTTATTAGGAAGTTTAGGAAACATGGCTATAGCTGCTGCCCCAAACTCCAGCATTTGAATTTATCTCTTTGGCTAAGTAGCAGATCTCAAACTTTAGTTTCCAGGAAAGAACCTGAATCTCTGCTATTTGAGCTTAATCCTTTCAGTTTGACAGATCTTCTTAAAGATTGGGGAATCGTCATGCTAATAACTAAGGTTCTTACACCCATCCTCACAGAGTTTAATTGAGTGGGCCTGCTGTGGGGCCCCTTGATCTTTGTTTTGACTAGCATTTTAAGAGATTCTGATGAAGGTGATCCCTTGAAGGCACTTCGAGAAATATTGGTTTAATTAGGATTTAATTGAAAATAAACGCACTTCACTCTTCTACTTTGGTATAAAAAGATTTGAAAATTGGATTTAATTCCAGATTATAAATCCATTAGAATATAAACTGAGAGGACAGGATTTCATTTTGTTTTGTTTTTTCCTGTTTTGTTCAGTGATGTGTGCCCAGCAACTAGAAGAGTGGCTTTTACATAGTAGATGCACACAATCTATTTGTTGCCTTTGTTAACCAAAAACAAATAAGATTTAGGCTGTAATAACAAGTAAAAAGTGCTTATTTGAGAAAAGGAGAGATTGCAATCTGGGGTACAGATTCAGGTAGCAATTTAAATTGTGCTCCGGAGGGAACAAAGAATGGCAGGCTTTATAAACGATAAAACCAGAAGAGCTGATCTCATTTCAGTCCTCTATGTAAATGAAGGATATGGGCTTGGTCAGTTGGGATTGGTTAGATGCATCATGTAAGTGGGGGATGCTGGTTGTAGAAATGGATTGGTTCCTTTCAAGGTAAAGAATGCAGATGGTCTGGTCACCATGGTGAGTAGAAATAAAGTCCACGTGTATCCATGTAGCAATTGTTGATCCAGGATGTTTTTTGTTCAGCCTTGAGCTAGGTTTAGCAATAGGTCAGCAACTTAACAATAGTTCCAAGAGCCAAGACACGAGATGTGCATAGGCCCTACTTTGTCAGTGACCTCCTGACTCCATTTTAAGTAACTCTTTTAACGATACTTATTCCATTTTATTTTTTCTATTATCAACTTAATGAATGAACTCAAGATGTAAAGATATTATCTCTCTTACTCTTGCTTTCCTCCCATAACTTCTAAAGGCTTGTCATAACCAGAAGGAATCCACAAATGGATTTGCAGAGAGTAGGGTGGTGGTGACGAGAATAGAGAGGGAAACTCTAAGATGCGTGAGAATTTCTGGAGGGAGAAAAAAGAGTCAATAAAGAAAAGCCAGAAGGGATGGAGCCACCAACCCTGCAACTCAACTGACCTTACAGAGCTGTCTAGGGTGACTGTAGTCTTAAACACCCACTGTTTGGCCCTAGAGGTTTGGATTGCCCCCTCTGATGAGAGATGACACTTATTAGAGTTACAGCATGGGAATCCCAGGGGGCAAGGTGAAGCACTGTAGGAAGTACATATGGAGTGAAATTGTAGCTGTCTCCTCCCTTTCCTCTCTTATTTTCTCAGCTTTCCCTATGCATGTTGGGATGTATAATCTCATTTAGCATCAACAGGTGAGTGGGGTCATGGCATCAGATAAGTTGGGCTCATACTCCATCTTGGTTCTTTTCAGCCTTGTATAGAATTCTGTGGCCCTTTATTCGGCGCCTGAGTGTTCACTTGCTCGTACGTTAGGGAGAGACCCTGAGTGTTAGTGACTCATCAACTGAGAAAAAGGAAAAGGCCAGCCTGTGGTATGCAGCTCTTATGCCTTCTGCAACGACTGCTGCCAGCAAGGAATGGCTCCATGGGCTTGAACTTGTCCCCTGCAGAGACAAGTTCTGTTCCTGCCTTAGCTCTAGGTGTGAGAATTGTTATGGGGACACTATAATGGTTACTCCCAGCTGTTCCTAGATCTGGGACTGTATCTTTTGAGAACTATATATTTTCCAGCGCTGGGGGTATTGAGGTTTTAACAATGAGATTTGGGTCTAATAAATGGAATGCATAGCACTGTATGTTATAATTACATTTTTCCTTAATAAGTGCCACGTAAAAGATGAGGGGTAAAACATGGAAAGGGATATAGTCAGTGAATCATGTTCATGTAGCTCTATTCTGATACTTTCCGAATGCATTGATGCTAAGAAAAATTACTCAGGTGCTGTACGTATGGATTTTCCATGGCAGAGACTAGGATTGCTCTGGGAATATGTAGGATGCTAGAACGTTTCCCTTTGTTCTACACAGATCCGCGCTGTGTGTGAGGCTCTCCAGGGCATTAAAAACCTTATGTCGAAGTTTAGTATAGAATTTCTTTTTTACCGATGACAGAACAATTTTGAGGACACTCCCTTTGTTGGTGACCCAGGGAACAGAGGCAGCTCTAATTTTCCCAAAACAGGATTTGGTTCTTCATTATTTCATTTTTAATAGCTATCTTGTAGAAACCATTTACTGTAGAACAATTATACCATTTGTAGAGCACTTAGTAGTTTACCAGGCATCTTCACACATGTTTTGAGCCTCACAATAAACGTGAAAGACTGGATTAATTGTACTTTTTATAGTAAGGAAGTGAAGCTCAGAGTTTT
>NW_011889448.1:119320-141157 GCF_000151845.1 Pteropus vampyrus | reverse complement strand
TGATATGATCTACTGAGTTTAAAAACCAAAGGAAATATAGTGAATGATTCTCTCAGTAGGAATCATCTTTACCGGAGAACAGGAGAGACATCCCTACTTTAACTCTGGAGAGGACCTGGGCGATGCCAAAGCAGGAGGTATCTGTCCAATGGAATGTGTCCGGGCCAGCTCCTAAGAAGCCTACAGATGTAGCCCTCCGGGAGGCTCTGTGGGTTTGGAGGGACTAATAATGGAATATAAAGTAATGGCAAGAGTTGATTGCTCCTCAGAAAGCCCAACTTGCACCAAGTGACCCCTCTTCATGGATGTTTTCCAGTCCTCAGCTTGTTTCATGAGTATTTGCTGCACAATTTAACAGTAACAACCAAAAGCTTTACTGGGTAGAAATTACAAAGATGCTTTTCTTTGTCCATTTAAAAAAAATTAAAAGAGAAATGTCATGTTCCTACGTAGTCATGAAAGCCTGTTTCCTGTTCACTTTGGTCCACATTTGGGCCAAGCAGGAGACTAACTTCCATGGAACTTTCACAATGCCAGGAAGCAGCCCTATTTCTGAATCTTAGACAGAAGAAAGGCGTGTCCCTTGCTAGACCTTTTGAGTCTCTGGTGCTGAATGGGGTCACTTCCATAAGTAGATTTTATCTGGTAATATAGATGTTTTCATTTTATATGTCCAAGAAAAACTGTAAAGCCCTTGCTATAAAGTTTTTAATTTCTTACAGATATGTGCACAAAGATTTGGAGAAAAACCTCCCTTGGGTCAAATGCCCTTAGAGTCAGAAGCAGACTTCACTCCTTTCTAGAGTAGGAGTTCTTACATGGCATTGTCATTTGGGAACCACCCTTCTTCTTTTTTTGGTCTTGGCCACATGTACGTTATTTGTGGTCATACACGTCATTGAGCACATCACACAAAGCCCTCCAGTCCCAGCCCACTCCACCTTTTCAGATTTATTGTTTGATGGTTCCTCTGAAAGTCATTTTCCTACAGGCTGTATTTATTTTTTTTAACAGTTTTATTGAGATATCATTGACATGTCAAAATTGTATTTATTTTAGGTGTACATGATGTTTTGATAAACATATACATTATGACATGTATATATACATATACAATCAAGCTAGTTAACATATCCATTACCTTGACAAAGTAACCATTCATGTGTGTGTGTGTGTGTGTGTGTGTGTGTTAAAATTTAAGAGCTATTCTCTTAGCAAAATACATGTATACAAAACAGTATTGCTAAATATCACCACCATTGCTGTGCATTATATCTTTAGAACAAGTTGTCAAACTATTTCTCAATCACAAATATTTTTAATGATTTGGACATCTATACTTGGGGGAAAAAATCTTAGATTTAAATGAACAACAACCACAAAACCTCTGCTCCTTTGCACCTCATATCAGTCATGTCTGATGTTATCCAGGACACCCACCATCCATTCTCCTCCTCGTCCTGCCCAACCACCGAGACTTTTCCACCTGGCTCTTCTGTTTATTTTCCATCCCAACTTCTCCATCATCCTTGATGATGTAAACACCCATATAAGTAATGTCTCCTTTCTCCAGCGATCCATCGTCCTACTTCCTTTACAGGGTAAGGCAAGCTGTGACAGATATTGCCCCCAAAAGGGGTCACTAGGGACCAAACTCCAGTGTAGAGAGGGAGCAATGCTTATGTAAACTCAGCCAAAAGTTACATGAGGTGTTTGCTTAGTTGTTTTGTTTCATTTTGGAGCTGTTGTGTCTCCTAATTGATCGAAACTATGAATGTGTTTTATTAGTCAGAGAGATTCTAGAAAATCAACTGCGTGTCAGAAAATCAGCTTTTACAGTCAACAGTGGACCACATTGTTCTGTGGTCTTACTTCCAACTGGACTGTGTTCTGAACGACATGGCAGAGGGTCAGGTTGGTGACATAAGTGTTCTACCCAGGTTTTCCGATTCTGTTCCAGCCAGGACTTATTTACCTCATCATTTCTTTAGGGAAAGTGATTGAGAGTTGTTTATAATCGGTTTCATGACAGAATCGATCCCCCAAAACAATTTCAATTCCTACAGTTTGGGTTTTACAGCCTGTTATTTCAAAGGTTGTCACAAAAGCCGTCTGTTGGACAGAAATTAGCACAGGAGTATAGAGACAACAGAATGAAGGAAGAAATGCCTTTAAAACTCCCTGGTAGGGAGTTGGTGTCCAATCTGGTCAAAGTAATCTGATACCTTGTGCTATTAATTAAACAATTATAGGTGCCAGGCATAAGTTACATATTTTTAATTCTCCATCTATAAGTTATGTGATCTTGTTTTGCCTCTTTGTCAATGGATAAAACAAAGAAGCTAAATAGCTTGCCTGAAATGGTGGGGCTGAGACTCAAATTTAGGAATGCTTAAGCCACAGGGTGATGGTTTTAACTACCTTACTCTATTTCTGTACTTGATGCTACTTCTACTTCAAGCTTCCTTCCTGAACCCCCAAGCCCATAAGATCATTGAGAAAGAATACATCTCATCGTTCTTTGTATTTCTCACATTGCTTCACTTGATCTGTATATAGTAGGTGCTCAATATTTGATTGTCAAATGAATAGATACATAAAACAGATATGCATTGGGTCTTGTTATCTGCAGGAGGCTTCTATACAAAAGGAGAAAAACTATATAAAAAAATTTTAAATCTCTTTCCTTCTTTGTCAATAATTTTTTAATATGTACAATAAAAATAGAAATAGTCAATTCAAGGAAATGTAAGATTATGTTTTTGTTTGTGGGGAGAATGTGACAGCTGAAAGACTGCAAGTGCTGTGGCCCTCCCTCCATCCATTACCTTATGGTGGCCTCATCATGGGCAGAAGTTGCCTCCCTGCCCTTGGCTTGACTCTTGACTTGACCTGCCCACTTGCTTTGGTTTATGGCATGTGGGTGGAAGTGACCAAGAGCCTCATGTGTTTCTTCTTGCCCTCTTGCTCCTTAAGCATCAGCCTGAAAGAGTTTTGGCCAGATGCTGCACCTTCAACTTGGGCTCCACATGAGGCAGGTAGAGTAGAGCTGAGTCAGTCCAGCCTAGGTTGTCTGACTCTCAGTTGTTTGAGTCATCCCATCTAACTGCAGATCCAGTGAAATAAACATTTCTGTAAAAACCACTAAGTGTCGTGGATAGCTAATGAATTCAATAGATGTTCTCATTGTTTTCAGAGTTAACTGCCAGGGGCTCCAATTCAACAATATGCTACAATAACAGATCATGATTTACTCATTAACTCCCACCCTTTAATTTTTTAAAGAGAGTCAAACCTCAGAGATGGCCCAAGGCTGAGAAGCTAGCACAGAGTCAAACAGTTGAATAGCCAGAAACAGTCCCCAGTCTGTCAAGAAGAGCAGCCTTCTTGGGCTGACTCTTTAATATAGAGATTAGATCTGTTTTAGCAAGGTAAACTTGGGTGTTCATAAGTAAATTTCTAATATTCTCTGTAATTTATTATAAAATATTTAAAATATGGTGTGTTGAGTGTGTATGCATGTGTGTGTGTGAGAGTATGTGTGTGTATGAGTGTGTGTGTGTGTAAGTGTTGGCTTTCAGTCTCTACCCTGGAGTTTATTAGTGAACATTTGAAGCCATCAATAAAGAGTATACAGTACTGGGCCTTGTTATTAGCATTTCACAGTCTGTATCCAGAAATTCAGTCTCTGATGGTACCCTTCCACTATCTTTATCTCTTATCAACACTAGATGGTTTGTTAATTAGTATAATGTAAGGAATTATTTTAATTGTTGACTTGAGTGGTTTCTACATATGTAGAATGGCTAGAAATATTGTCTATATTTCTGCTTTTGCATGAATCGAGATAAGAGATCTAGAGAAGCCTTCTAGACTGGTGCTCCAGTTCAGTGATTAGGTCTGGTTCTTACATGTAGCCACTTTTGGAGCTTTGTGAATAGTGTCATGTTGGTCTTACGTAGAAATTTGAAAGAAAATGTTTCCTGAAATGCCTGAAAAGACAATGTTATAACTACTTTCCCATAAATATGGTATGTGTAACAGAATACCCTTGTAGGGCATTTATTTGGTCCTATCCAAAAAGTACACTGAGACATTTGGTCCACACCAAAAAAGTCCTTGATATTTGGTCCTATCAAACAGTCATCATTACAATACAAATAATGTAAATAAAATTTTAACAAAGTCAAATGTTTGTATTATTTAAAGAATCATGAACCAGATGTCTCCATGGATGCTTTGGGCAGGACCAAATTTCAGGATCTTCTTTGGCCTGGATCAAATGTTTCCATGGACATTTTGGACAGGAGCAAATCTGACCAAGCATCAAGGACCATTTTGGCCTAGATCAAATGTCTCTGTGGACATTTTAGAAAGGACCAAATGTCCACTAATCCAGAATACTATCTATAACTTATACCATTGGTGGTGAGGTCCTGAGAGCAGAGACATAGAGACCTTTTTTCTATCTCTAGCTGTTGGAGATTACCATTATCTACCAAGACAGTCTAATATTTGAGCATAATCAAATTGTCTTAGCTCAGTTACAATTGCTTTCTTAAAAGATTGAGTTAAAAGTTAATCCTAAGTGGAATGAATAAAGAGTGGTATATTTCTTTAATGAAATTTCATTCAGCAACATAAAAATACTGCTATATGCAACAATAAGGGTGAATCTCAAAAACATTATGTTGAACTGTACATTTCACATTAGGGCATTTATATTATATATATATATATTACTCCACAAAACAGACTCACAAATACAGAGGACGAACTGGTGACGGCCAGAGGGGAGGGGGTAGAGGGGCTGGAAGAAAAGGTTGCAGGGTTAAAGACATACAAATTAGTAGCTGAGAGATGATCATGGGGATGGGGAGCATGGCATAGGGAATGCAGTTAGCGTTAATGTAATGGCTATGTGTAGAGCCAGATGGGTGATAAAGTAATTGAACGGATTGTTTCATAAACTATATAAATGTCTAGTCAATGTACTGTATACTCGAAACTAAAAATAAAATAAAATAAAATGCTTTAAAAAATAAAAAATAAATATCTTTTAATTAGAAAACAAATAAATAGATTTGCACATTTTTGTTTTTTTACATAATGAAATTATGTAAAGAATTCAAAACTAATGAAACCAATATATACATACCAAAAATAAAAAAATCTCAAGTAATATTAAGAAAAAAGTTGCAGAATATGTATAGTATATTAACACGAAACTATGTATTAAATGCATATCGTAGGATTCAAATCTCTCACAATCTGTGGGCACAGAAAATCAGTGCATACAGTATGTTAACACTAAACTACATATTAAATACATAGTTCAGGATTCTTGTGGCACAGAAAATCAGTACTTAAGGTAAAAGGGATCAAATATCTGGTGATGAAAAGAGATTTGACTTTGGGTAGTGAACACTTGAAACCTATATAATTTTTAACCAATGTCACTCCAATAAATTTAATTAAAAAAAAACGACTAGCCATAACAAAGATATCAAGAAAATCAGCAGATCCATGGTATGTCAAGAATTGTCCTATCTATTCAGAATTGTAATTCTTATCCAGAAATTCTCCTCCTTTTCAATCAAATTCTAGAATCTAGGCTGCCACCTTCTCATTTTTCCATTTATTTTGAGGCTCCCAAGAACTTTATTTATTTATCTAATAGGACAAATAATTGCACAACAGGAAAGTAAAGGCCATGCTTTTCTACAAATGCAGGGGTACTATTCAATAGACTATGAAGTGAATATGTGAAGAGCCCCTGCTGGAATTTTGCAGTAACAGATGGCATGTCCCTACATGACCATCCTTGAGCTTTTCTCAGAGAGGTGAAGTGACTGAGCTAGAGTCATGTACAGTAGTCGCATACCCAACTAGAAGCTAGAACTCTTTCTACTTATAATATATTCTAGTATGAAATTTTCTTACAGTTTTTTTGGAGTTAAGGTAAAATGATTCCTTCAGTATCGATTATATAAGTTCACTTTATTTAGTATGAGTAGTATCTTTATTGATATATTTTCCAAGTAGTTGAGGATCATATGTAAAATTTTAGATGTTTTAGAAAGTTAATTTTATGCTTTAAATTTCTAAAATATGCTATTAACTTGTAGAAAAATTATAATATATAATTTATAAACTGCAATTTTAATAATAATTTATACTTTTAATAGTTTGGTCTACTCTTTCCAGGCTTAACTTTCATTCTTCTTATAAAGTTTCTAGTGTAGTCTACATTCATATGAACTTTAGAACACTCTGAGGTTTCTTTCTTCAACATCTCTCTCATTAGTATTTCAAGAGAAGCTCCCAGAGCCGCAGCCTGGTTGAAAGTGAAGTGAATATTGATGTTAATATTTCATGCTTTGTCCTGTGTTAGTCAGGCTCCTGCCTCCCCCAAACTTAAGAGAGATAAAATGTATCTGGAGACATTACAGATCAGAAAAAACAAAGATTAATAACGTGTCTAAAGTGAAGAAAGTTTAAATAAATTAAAATGATTTTCCCTGAAGACGAGAGGCTGAAATCAGTATTCTCAGATTTGGTTTCATTTGAATAGGATTCTTAGAGAGATCATTAAATCTCATAAATTGTACAAGTTACTTTACTATTTTTTTTATTTTGAAATAAATTTAGGCTTACAGAGCAGTTGCAAAAATAATACAGAGAACTCATACATCCTTCACCCAGTTTCCCCCACTGATAACACTTCATACAATCATAATATGATTGTCAAAAGTAAGAAATTAACATTGGTATAATACAACTAAATACACTACACACCTTATTCATATTTCACCAGTCTTTCTACTAATGTCCTTGTTCATTTTCAGGATCTAATGCAGAATATCATATTGATTACATTTATCATATTTCCCAAGCCTCTTCCAATATGTGATAGCTCTTCAGTCTCTCCTTGTCTTTTATGACTTTGACAAATAAAAATAACGGAGTTAGAGTCAAACATCTATTATTCATTGTGTGCCAAATTGTTTCAGATTTGGTCACTGGGAGCTCTTTCTGATTGATTCCTCTGTCCTTTTGGCATGACAGCAATCTACTTTTATAGTACTTCCCATCTTTCTGGTACCCCAACAATCTCTGTGCTTAACTTGTATTTTCCCTTCCCAGCCCTAGACCAGCCATTTCTCTAAGGTACCCTCATTCCTGTTATTAAGAAATGGCATTTAGAGACAAAGACCTGGGAACTATTTGTGCTCATTGTTACTAAGGTCACTGCTTCTATGTTCTCTTACTGGATAAGGCTGGGTGATATTTGTTTACATATCAACTCGTATATATACACATATCTGTATTCATTTCCATATCTTTCTATATCTGTCTATCTATCCATCTATTCATCCATCCATCTATCCATCCATCCATCTATGAGTTCAGAATGATACCTTTACTTCTAATCCAGCAACACATGGTTCATTCAAGCATCATTGCCCTTTTCTAGACTGAGAAATTGACTTCAATTGTCTGTAGCATATTTACTCATTTGTTCAAACCTCATATACAGATAGCCATTTCAGAATTGCTAACATGCATACCTAAGTTTGCAAACTACACTACAGTATTTGTATACCAATTTTTTGGACTTTAGTCTTATAATATCCAGTCAAAACTGTTTTTTAAAGTTACATGGTACAACTTATTTCTTCATCTCATTTATTGTGGTCATATCACTCATTTGCAATACAGAGAGATTCATTTGCCACAGACTGTACTCCATTTTGGTTTCTCATAATATCTTAGTTGTTTTTAATTTACATATGAAAATTTACCCCTCATGGTATATAATTCTATGAGTTTGGACAAATGATTAGAGTTGTATATTCACAACACAGAACAGTTCCATTATCTCAAAGTTTCACTTGTTATGCTCATTTGTAGTCAAACCCTCTCCCTGTTCCACAAAACTGCCAACTACTTATTTGTTTTCAGTCCCCATAGATTTTTCTATCCCAAAGTGTCATGTAAGTGAAAAACAAAATGCATCGTGTAGCATTTTAGGTGTGGCTTTTTATATTACTTTGTTCTTCATTAAGTCACCTGCTCCTTGTATTTTATAGATTTATTTTCCCACATATATTTTAGAACAAAATGTCAAAATCTTTAAATCTTTATTTTTGTTTCTTATAGAAAAACATCTTCAGATATACTATTTTCCAAAATTTTCTACATATCATTTCTTTTTCCTTAAGCTGCAGTATCTTCTGAATTGGATTTATTGTGTTGGCTTGATATTTGTTTTTGTTTTTCTTTTATTTTATTTTCTTAACCTTGAATCAGTATAGAACCATTCATTTCATGATTTTCTCAAATGAGAAAAAAGCTTTGGCTCACTGATTCCACACCGGAGTGATTTCAGTTTCTGAGAACTAAACCTGAAGATCAGGTTGAGATGCATGGCTCTTGAGTCAATATGGAAATGTCCAGAAGAGGGATATTTGACAAGAGAAATCAAACACTTACTGAGATTATGTTTGAGAGAAGCTAGATCTTCTCTTGCTTTGAATTTCAAGTTCTGCACATCCGCAAGTGATTAAGATGCAATTTGCCATTGTTTTTTGAAAAGTGAAGTATTTGCAACATTACACTCTGTAGTATGCATTATACTCCAAAAATGTTTCCTATATCTTTCCTTGCTTACAACGCTGCTTCTTAGGCAACCAGACATATTTGGACATAAATGATCACTTCTAATTACTCTTTATTTTGTTTTGAATCGTGTGTTCGGATCTGTAATTTCTGAATAAATCAAATAGGTCCTTGCAAAGTCAATTTAGGTTATTGACTCTAGATCTTTCTTCTTTTTTAGTGCATGTGTTTACAAGTTATGAATTTCCCTCTGAGCACTGCCTTCATTGCATCCATGTGTTTTAATATGCTGTGTTTTTATTTTTATTTATCTTGAAGTATTTTCTAGTTTCGCTTGTATTTTTTGATCCCATGATTGCTTAACTATAATGTTTAATTTCCATACATTTGTGAATTTTCCAGTTTTCCTTTTGTTATTGATTGCTGGTTTCATTCCACTGTGGCCAGAGAGGATACTTTTTGTGGTTTTAATTTTTTAAAGTTATTGAGGCTTGTTTTATGGCCTAACAAGTGGTCTATCTATATAATGTTCCATGTTTGCACTTGAGAAGAAAGTGTATTCTACAGTTGTTGGGTGGGTATTCTATTTAAGTCAGTTAGATCCAATGGTTGTATAATGTTGTTCATGTCTTCTATTTCTTTATTGGTCTTCTGTCTAGTTGTTCTATATGTTCCTGACAGTAGGATATTGAAGTCTCCAATTATTATTGTAGAACTATTTCTCCCTTTAATTGTGTCAGATCTTACTTCACACTTGTTGGGGCTCTATTGTTAGGTATTTATATATTTAGCATTGTTATATTTTCTTGATGAACTGAATCTTTTTCAATATATGAAATGCACTTCTTTGACTCTTATAACAGCTTTCATCTAAGATTCACTGTCTCAAGATATTTTTTATTTCCTTTTGTTTTCTTCTCTGACTCATTGGTTCTGAAGTGTGTTGTTTAATTTTCATATATTTCTGAATTATCCAGTTTTATTTCTCTTGTTGACCTAGTTTCATACCACTGCAGTAGGAATAGATAATTAATATGATTTCAATCTTCTTAAATTTGTCAAGACTTATTTTATGACCTATCATGTGATCTAGTCTGCAGAATGTTCTGTACGTACTTGAGAAAAATGTTTATTCTACTTGTATATGTTAAATGTTCTATATATGTCTGTTAGGTTCATTTGCGTAGTTCAATTCCATTATTTCCTCATTGATTTTCTGTCTGAATGACCTATCCATTGTTGAAAGTGGGCTATGAAGTCACCTATTATTACATTGCTTTCTATTTCTACCTGGACATGTTAATAATTATTTAATATATTTAAGTGCTCTGATATTGTGTGCTTATATGTTTACATTTGTTATGTCCTTATGAATTGATTCCTTTTTCGTTAAGGTCGAGTGTTGCTTAACGATGGGGATACATTCTGAAAAATCATTGTTAGATGATTTTGTTATTGTACAAACAGTATAGAGTGTACTCTGCAAACCTAGATGGTTTAGTCTACTACACCTAGGATATATGGTATAACCTACTGCTCCTAGGCTACAAACCTGTACAGTATGTTACTATACTGAATACTGTGGGCAATAGTAACACAATGGTAAATATTTGTGTATCTAAGCACATCTAAACATAGGAAACATACAGTAAAAGTACAGTATAAAAGATGAAGTGTGTGTGAGTGTGCACAGAAGCATTCACTCGCACATTGCAGTGGCAGGACATGGAGAGGGATGTGGAGGGAGGCACCATTTGAAGGAGATGTCAAAAAGGAGAGAGGGAGAAAAAGAAAAAAGGAAAATAAGGGGAGAGAAAGGAAGAGTAGAAATGGAAAGACACTTAGAAAGATAAAGCTTCAGATGAGACAGTATGAGAGAGAGGAGAGAGAGAGAGAGAGAGAGAGAGAGAGAGAGAGAGAGAGAGAGAGAGAGAGAGAAGGAGGACTAGGAGAGAGAGAAAGACAAACAGAGGATAGGGAAGTGAGTTCGTGTGCATGAATGTGTGTGTGTGTGTGTGTGTGTGTGTGTGGGCAGGTGGGGCAGCGGGCTCCTGGACTCCCTCCTCTGGCTCCCTCACCAATTCCGGGCCCTAGCTAAGGGTGGACACAGGGAAGGTGGACAGCATGCTGAGCCTCCTCGTCTATTTAAACCACCTAGAGCTAGCAGTAAATTCAGCTTAGCTGGATCCAGCCTTTTCTTTCAACATCACAAATTTTTTGCTTATAATCCATTACAATCTTATGGAACCACTGCCATATATATATATATGGATATATATATATATATATATATATATATATATATATATATATATATATAGTCCATCATTGACCAAATGGATTATATATATATATATATATATATATATATATATATATATATATATAGTCCATCATTGACCAAAACATTATTGTGTAGCATAAAACTGTATATAATGAACTTCTTTATCTTTTGTTAAGCTTTTGGCTTAAAGTCTATTTTGCTGGAAATAAGAGCAGCAGCCTTTGTTCTCCTTCAGTTTCCATTTGCATGGAATATCTTTTTCCATACCTTCACTTTCAGCCAATGAGTGTCTTTAAAACTTAAATAAGTCTCTTGTAGGCAGCACATAGTTGTCTTGTTGTTGTTGTTGTTGTTGTTGTTGTTGTTTTACCCAGTCACTCAGTATTTTTTAAAGGGAGAATTTAAATCATTTACATTTAGAGTAATTATTGATAGTAAGACATTACTATTGCCACCTCGGTAACGATTTCCGATTGTTTTTTAGTTCCTTTGTTCTTTTCTTCCTCTCTTGCGCTTTCTTTGTAAGTTGATTTTTTATAGTGATATGCTTTGATTCTTTTCTCTTAATCATTTGTGTGTCTATTATAGGGTTTTTTTTTTGTACTGTGAAGATTTATAATACATATTTTAGTTATAACGGTCTATTTTAAGCTGATGACAACTTAACTTGAATTGCATGAAACAGTTCTACACATTTACCTTCCCCATCGACATTTTATGTTTTTGTCACAATTTATATCTTTTTATATTGTGTAAGCATTAACAAAATATTATAGCTACAGTTATTTTTAACACTTTTTATTTCAATTTACATGCTAGAGTTCAGTGTGCTTTAAACATCACCATTGCAGTATTATATTTTAAATTTGAATATATATTTAACTTTACCAGTAAATTTTATACTTTCATGTGTTTTTATGTTACTAATTAGCATCCTTTCATTTCAATTTGAACAACTCTAGCATTTCTTGTAAGGCATGTGTAATGGTAATAAATTCCCTCAGATTTTGTTTGTGCGGAAAAGTTTTTATCTCTCCTTCATTTCTTTTTTTTTTTCTGCCCCCCACCCCGCCCCCACTCCATTTGTGAAGGACAATTTGCTTGGGAAAGTATTCTTGGTTGGCAGTTTTGTTTTGTTTTGTTTTGTTTTCTTTAAGCAGTTTAAATCTATCTTCTTACTCTCTCTTTCTCTCTCGGTCTGCAAGGTTTCTGTGGAGAAATCTACTGATACATAATCAGTGTTCCCTTGTATATAATCAATCTTATTTCTCTTGCTTGTCTTGGTAAAGATTTCTTTGGATTGAGTCATGGATGGCCATATTTCTCCCCAGATGTGTGAAGTCTTCAGCTATTATTTTTGTAACTACATTTTCTGTTCCTTTCTCTCTCTCTTGTCCTTCTGGGACTTCCTTAATGAAGATATTGTTTTGCTTTATGGTGTCTCATAACTGACATAGGCTTAATTCACTCTTTTCATTCTTATTTCTTTTTTTTTCCTGTATATTTCTCCTGTATAACTGTATAATATCAAGAGATCTATCTTTAATTTCACGGATACTTTATTCCACTTGATTGAGGCTGCTGTTGAAGCTATTTTATTTTTTATTTCATTCATTTTATTCTTCAACTCCAGAATTTCTGTTTGGTTCTTTTTTATGATTTCCATCCCATCTCTTTGTTGAACTTTTGTTTTATTTATGTATTGTTTGCCTGAGTTCATTGAGTTGTTTATCTGTATTCTCTTGAATATTGCTGAGCTTCCTTAAAATAATTATTTTGCATTATTTTTTAGATAATTCACATGTTTCCTTGCTTCTTAATGTTTCTAATGTCTTTGCATTAATGTTGGGCAATTGAGGGTGCAGTCACCTCTTTAATACTTTTCGAAATGGCTTCACTTTAGAAAGACTTACTTATCCCTGAAGGTGGCTGCAAGGACATCAGCTGGGTGGGGTACAGCATATCTGGTTCCTGGGAGGACACAGTGGTATAGTCTCCAGGTAGCCCCATGAGCTGAGGTCAGTGTTGGCAAAGCCTGGTGTATGTGGGGGTGGATCTTTTGTGGCCAAGACTGTGGAGATCCTGCAGGTGATGGTAGTGTGCTGGCACTCAGAATGGTAGTGGAGCTGGAGTCTGGCTTCTGACACACACAGAACTAAACATGGGACATAGGTGTACTTGCTGTGGCAATGGCACTGGTGTCTGAGGTGCCAGCCTGTGCGGATCTCTTGTGGAAGTCTCCATAGTGACTCAGGGTGGGGTTGGGGGACCCAGCCTTGACACAGGCTCTGGGATAACAGGGTGCAGCAATAGCTTGCATTAGCAGTACACCCCGGGAATGATGAGTCTAAGTCCTGACTCTGGCCTCAAGGGGCATTCACAGAATGGCAACGGTTCAGTTCCAGTGATGTTGGGACAAAGCCATGATTTAGAACCCCAGGGGTAGATGCAGAACAGCAGCAGTTCTGCCCTGATGATGAGAAGTCAAAGTCAGAGCTTAGGAGCCAGGGGTGGGGCATAGCGCAGCAGCAGCCCAGTCCTGGTAATGACAGGTCAAATCCACTACTTGGGACCTGAGGGTGGTACACAGAGCAGTGGCAGCTCTGTTCCAATAAATGGTGAGGTGTTATAGTATCCTGATCCCAGAGAGCAGGCACACTGTAGCTGTGGGGCCCCTAGGAGAAGGATCACTACAGTGAAAACTCTTGCCCCAGGGAGGAGATGTAGCAACAGGGACCCTGAGAAGTTCTGTCAGCTGGATTTAACATTGGCAAAAACTGTGGAGATACTTGGTAGCAAAGGCTGCAAATGCCCATGATGATGAGGCTTCCTGGGGTTCTCCTGCTCTCCTTTTCCATGTAGTGTGAAATCCCCCCGAGGGGATCCCTCTTGATGCCGAGCTACTCTGGACAGGGAATGGGGTGATACAGGTAAAATGCTTTCTGTGCTTTTTTTTCTATGTGGCTGTCCTTGGTTTTTAGCTCCGCAGTGTTTCTGCTACTTCATTGGAGTCCAGAGCTTTCTCAGAGCTATTTTCATCAGTTTTCAGTTGCTTGTTTACTATTTTTGTTATTTTTGTGAGAGAGACAAGTTTTGGGGCCTCCTAGGACTCTATCTTGCTGACATCACTTTAATTGAATTTTTTCTATTGTAACATTTTGATTAAATCTAGAATAAGTGACAGATGAAAGAAAGAGAGAGAAAAAAGGGCTATGATTGGTTCAGGATTTGGTTTCTCTGTAGGGAAACAGACAAATTATTCTGGTCACTGTAGCCTAGAATTCTAGAATTAGGTTAATATTACCTAGGGTTATTTCTCTCTTTTTTTTTGTTTTGTTTTGTTTTTGTTTTGTTTTTTTTTTTAGTTATGTTTCTCCATTCATCCCCCTCGAAGATGCAGTTAATGAAATTGCACTTTGATCTTATTTCAATATCTTCTCTATTCTTTGCCTTAAGTTGCTGTTGTCAATTTGGGGCTCCAGATGTATTTCATGGGTATTTAACGGGCAGAGGTCTTGTGTATCAACCATCACCAGGATGGGGCTCTGAAGTTTATCTTCTCCAAGCCACCTTCAGTCTTTTTATGATTGAGACATTTTATTCAGAGACAGCTGGCCTTGTGTGTGTTTCAAGAAGGCAGTGAGAGGTGATCACTCAAGCATTGGCAAGGACTTGACTCCAAAGTCAGCACAGATGCTAAGTGAATATTATAGCTGATGCTTATGGATATATAGTCGATAGGAGTTCTGATGAGGTTAGATCAGCCAGAGAGAACCAGCAAACCCTGACCAAGGCAAGAGAGACCAACTCATGAGCCATACTAGCTATAGCAGGTAAGCTGTAGCCAGATGGGTAGAGAGCATTGTTCCAGATATCAGAGGAGAGCAGGCTTCACTAATAAGGACTTTATCCTTTCTGCTTTGCCAGGATTCAATATTAAAGAAAAGAGCCAGGGAAGGAGAAGATGAGACTAAAAAGTACATTAAAAGAATTTTACCAAATGAGAGTACATAAAAAGAACTTTATAAGTTATTTAAATCAGACAACTTTAAACCATATTAAACACACATATAATTGCTTTCAAGTGCCTTTAGTTACATCCTCTCCTTGACTGAAATATCATTGAAAGTTTTAGTTTCTAGAAAAATCAGATGTACACATTGGGTACTCAGTAAGTAATTTCTTAATTACTAATTAAGATTAATCCTCTATTTTTTTTGAAGATGAGAGAGCTGAGTTTGAATTGCAATTTTACTGGCACATAGGTAAATATGGTAGATGAATAATGGAAGATGAATTTTTATAAGATGAATAATGGAAGCCTTGGAGGGAAGAAAAGTCTCTACTCTTCTGTATGACTCCGCTCTTAAAGGCACATTGTCCCAAGGTGAAGGATAATTCCTCAGAGCACAGGAAAAATGGAAGCAATTCAAAGAAGATAAAACACACAAGCTCAGCTTTCAGAGAGCCCAATTTCAGTTTCAGACAGCCTCCTGGAGTCCTGAGGGTAAGCAACAATGTGGAATTTTCACCTTCAGTGAGGAAAGCATGCAATGGCATCCAGCAGTACACAAAGCACTTATATTGGCTGCAGGCCCATGAATGAATTAGGCTCACAAGCTTGGCTGTCTTTGTATGAAACAACTTTCGAGGAAATACTGACAAGAAGTGTAATCATACTTCCCTCCCCTCATACAATTACTAGAGGGGAAATAGAGTTTTAGCAAGAACATGACAGCTGTAATGTATATTGTTTATTAAACATGCAATCAATCATCAGGAATTTTCATCAGGAGAATCCAAGAATGTGTCATAAAATTTTATTAATTAAGATTAATCTTGATGTATCTTTTTAAGAGATTTGAAAGTAAGGATTGCATTTTATTATGGCAGGAAAATGTATGATTTAAATGTATGAACTTAAATTGGCTGAACTCTTAAAGTAGGTTCCTTTCTTTCTGTAGGGAGTGAAAGATGTTTTGATAGAATTTTCAAATAGGACAGACCTTCCACAGCAATTCTATACAGTAACTGGACACTATACCTTTTGAGTGCTCAGGCATTTCACTATTAGACTCTAATTTGTTGCATGGTAAATCACTTTAGGTTAGACATATTTAATAGGAAAAACTAATAACTCTGTCAAATATCTGTCAGGACTCTACTACTTGACACCTTGAGCATCACTATATTATCAAAGATAGCATCATTAAATGATGGAGGAGATGAGATATCTAGGGTAAAAATGCTGATCAGATACAAGCTCCTGAGTTTGATTCCCTAAATAGTACGCATCGAGGGAAACTTGTAAGTTTAATAAATCGCACTACATTAAACAAATTGGGAAGCTTTTATCAATCTTGAAAGACAATTGTACATGATTTACCAGAAATGAAAGCAAAGCTGTACAAAAGGAGTGTGCTGCTGGCAAACTGTCAAAATAATAGATTTTGATTGAATAGTATAGTTGTTTTAATCTACCTCCATGGTGAACCTTGGTTTAGTTAAGGTGAAAGAATGCAAACCATCTTAAGACTTTTGCCAAATAAAAATTAAATACATTTCTCTGTTAGACAAACAAACATATTTTCAGAGTACGGATTCTTCTTTTAGAAACTTTCCCTGAATCAATATTACAACAAATGTCTAATAAGAGAGGGCAAAAAATCTTATCATGTTTTTATAGACTTTAGGATGTCAGAAAGCTTTAAAAACCTAGTTGATAGTTGGTCATGGGGATGGGGAGCATGGCATAGGGAATGCAGTTAGCATTAATATGATGGCTAGGTGGAGGGCCAGGGGAGAGAGAGAACAATTGGGGGATCATTTTATGAACTATATAGATGTCTAATCAATGTAGTGTATACTTGAAACTAATTTAAATAAATATATATATTTTTAAAGCTTGAAAAACCGTAGGGATCCATGTCATCACATCATTTTTAAAGTTGAAAAAAATTGAATGGAATTTAAATGATCTGATAAATGTGACAATTAGTTGGGTGGCAAAGTCAGGAGCAACAACTGAGAACAGTAGGTATTCACTGAGTACTTACTTTGTGCTGGATACTCTTCTATGTACTTTGTATAGTTAGATGTCAGCAACCCTATAAGGTGTTTCATCATCCCTCATTACAGAAAAGAAAGCTAAAGTTCTCTTAGGTAAATACCTAGGAGTGATTACTAAGTAATGGGTGGCACTGGTATCTCATGGGTTTAATTTACGTTTTCAGAATGCCAAATGATGTTGAGCATCTTTTCATGTGCTTATTGGAATTTCATATAGCTTTTTTGTTGTAGCATTTATTCAAACCTTTTGCCCAGTTTTACTTGTTTTGTCTTCCTATTAATGAGATATAAAAGTTATTTTAAATAATCTAAATAAGAATCTTTTATGAGGTATAACTTTTCAAATAGTTTCTCTCAGTCTGAGGATTGCATTTTTGCTTTCTTACCAATGCTAACAATGCTTTTTGAAGAGCAAAACTTCTAGTTTTTTTTCCTTTAACAGTTCATTTGTT
Source organism: Pteropus vampyrus (assembly GCF_000151845.1). Lineage (NCBI taxonomy): Eukaryota > Metazoa > Chordata > Mammalia > Chiroptera > Pteropodidae > Pteropus > Pteropus vampyrus. The sequence continues at coordinate 123,730 of NW_011889448.1, read as the reverse complement.
TGTGTCTTCTTATGAAATTGCTGCCTAACCCAGATTACAAATGTTTTCTCCTAGAAGTGTATAGTTTTCACTCTTATGTTTAGGTGTATGATCAATTTCAAGTTTGTTTGTGTATGGGGAGAGGTAGGAGTTTCAGTGTATACTTTTCCATACAACATCTAATAGTTACAACACAATTCGTTGAATAAACTACACTTTTTCCATTGAATTAATGGACATCTTTATTAAAAATAAATTCATCGTATATATGAGGTCAATTTCTAGAACTTCTATTCTGTTCAATTCTTCTAAATGCTGATAACACTGTCTTGATTATTATACCTTTATAATAAAACTTGAACACAGGTAGTCCACCAAATTTGTTATTTCTTAAAAGAATTTGAATTGTTCTGGTCCATTGCATTTCTTTATAAATTTTATATTTTGCTTGTTAATTTCTACCAAAAAAATTCTAGCAGAATCTTGATTGAGATCACTTTGAATATGTAGATTGACATGTGTCGAGTTGACATCGTAACAATATTAAATCTTTCAATACATTAACATAGTATTATCTCTATTTTTAGGTCTTTTAAATTTTCCTTTCGTAGTGTTTTATAGTTTTCAGTGTTTAGTTCTTGCATATGTTTTATTAAATTTATCCATAAGTATATCATATTTTGTATCAAGTATAAATGGCATTTAAATTCTTTTTTCAGTTACCAGTAGTTGTGTCCTAGTACAGAGAAATGCTACTTATTATTGTATATTGACCCTGACCTATGACCTTGATAAAATCATTATTAATTCTAGCAGTATTTTGTTGTTGTTATTAAATGATCTTTAATTGAAATATTTTCCTTTGTAGTTCTTAACTAGCTGGGCATTTTACTACACCACTGTTGATATCATCTTTGATGTCATAAGGGTGGTGGCCATCAACACTGCACCCTACAGACTGGGTAGTCCCCAAGATCCCTTGAATGGTTCCGGTGAGTTTTCTAGCTAAAAATCAGTGCTGCATCTGTCAGGCAATGTTAACAATCTCATCAAAATTGAAATTTTCATTGCGCTTAATGATTTTTTGCTTCTTTCTGTCCCTTGGCAGTTCTTTGAGGGCTTTGATGGTCAGGGCAGAAGCAAAAGGTATTACCTCAATCTGGGCCTGTTTTGAATGGTCATTTTTGCTGTAATCCTCAGACCCTTCTAATCACTGGTTGCCTTGGCGATGCCATCACCAACTATTTTTGGAGACAGACCCAGGGGCCTAATCTTGGGGGCAGGGTAGATGTGGCACTGACATCCCCACCCGTGCACCTCAGGTATACAACTTTGATCTCTTTGGGGTCAAGCATTGGCATGGCGGAGGTTGCCGATGTCAGATGAACTCAGATTCAGGGCTATCGAAGAAAGTTGCACCTTGGCCTCCTCCCAGCTAACAGCTGAAGCTCTAGCAGCACTTTCTAGATTCTTTAGAATTTTCTGCATGTTGACTATAATTAAAAACGGATTTATTTCTTCTCTTCTAATCTGTATTCTCTTAATATTTTTCTTCTTGTCTTATTGAATTGCCTGGAACTTCTAGAACAATGTTAAATAGAAGTAGTGAGAATAGATATTCTTGCCTTGATCGTGATCCTTGGAAGAAACCATTCAGGCATTCACCATTAAGTATAAAGAGCTAAAGCTCTTATAAAGATTTCCTTTATCAGTTTGAGAAAATGTCCATTCTCTTAGTTTTTTGAGAATTTTATGATGAACAGGTATTTAATTTTGGTGAACACTTACTGCATCAACGAATTATGTTTATTTTAATAATGTTATTTTAATTTTGAGTATCAAACTAACTTTTCATTATTTTCATAAACCTCGTTTAGTCAACAAAAAATGATTTGTATATCTTGGCATATTCTCTTTCTAATACTTGATTAAATATTTATCCATTTATAGTCTAGAAGCAAATCAGTTTATAGCTTTTTTTTTCTTTTAATATCTTTGGTTTTGGTATCAGGGCAATGATATCGTCATATAATGAGTTGAAAATGTTAGCTCTGCCTCTATTTTCTGCAAGAATTTGTATAGAATAAGTATTAGCTTTTCTTAAATATCTGGTAGAATTTACCAATGAAGCCATTTGGGCCTGAATAATAGGTCCCCAAAAATATCCAAATTTAAACCTCAGGGACCTGTGAATATTACTTTATATGACAAAAGGTACTTCACAGAGGTGATTAAAGGTGTTGAGATGCAGAGATTATTCTGAATTATACAAGTGGACACTAAATGTTATTACAAGTGTGCTTATAAGACAGAGGCAAGGGTTAGATTTAAATTTTAAAAAATAAAATAAAAAGTAAATATACAGAAGAAGGCAATGTGATGGCAGAGCAGAGGGAAGGAAAGAGTGAGTGAAAGCAATGAAGCAGAAGGAGAGAGATATGAAGCTATGTGAAGATGTTACCTTATTGGCTTTGATGATGGAGGAGAAAAGAACCACAAACAAAGGAATACACCTTTAGAAGCTGGAAAAGACAAGGAAATAGATTTTTCTGTAGAACCTCTGGAGGGAGCACAGCCATGCCAACACCTTGGTTTCAGGCCAGGGCAACCCATTTCAGACTTTTCATCTCCAGAACTGCAAGATAATAAATGTGTATTATTTTAAGGCACCAAGTTTGTGGTAACCTTTTTTCAGCAGCAATAGGGAACTAATACAAGTCTATAGTTTTGGCAGAAAAAGTTTTTAATATCGATGCTATCCTTTAATAGATATAGAGCTATAACGTTTTTTTTTTTTTTCTTGAGAGGTGGTAAATTGTTTCATTTACCATTTGTTCATTTTATTACATTTGTACATTTTATCTAAGTTCTCAAATTTACTGGCCTAAAGTTGTTTGTACTATTTCTTTAGACTCTCTTCTAATATCTGTAGGATCTGTAATGATGTAAACTCCTTCATTCCTGGTATGAATAATTTTTCTTTTCTAGCATTTTCTTAGTCCTTTTGTCTTATGGTTTGTCAATTTTATTAATCTTTTCAATGAACCTACTACTTCTTTTATTAATTTTTCTCTATTTTTGGTCAGTTTTCTATTTTATTGATTTATCCTCTTTACTATTTTTTTTTATTCTGTTTACTTTGAGTTTAAACTGCTCTTCTTTTTCTTATTTCTTAAGGTAGAAATTTAGATCATTAATATTAGATTTTTCTTCTTTTATAACATAATCATTTAAAACTATACATTTCCCTCCAGAACTACTTTAGCTGCATTCCACAAACTTTGGTGTATTGTGCTGTAATTTTCATGTATAAAATATTTTCTAATTTAACTTGTAACTTATTTTCATTCATGTATAATTTAAAATTTGTTATTTAATTTTTAATTAGTTGGGGATTGTCCAGGTATTTTTCTGTCACTCATTTCTAGTTTAATCTCACCATGGTTAGAGTATATACTGTGTATGACCTTTTAAAGTTTGTGAAGAAATATTTCATATCCTATCATATGTTCTATCTTGGTAAATGTGCCAATTGCACTTGAAAATAATGTGTATTGTGCTGTATTTGGGTGGATTGTTCTATTAATTTCAGTTATATCAAGCTGATTTATAGTGTTATTCAAAGCTTCTGTATCTTTACTGATTTTCTGTCCATATGTTCTATCAATTACTCATTTCACTCAAGATGATTGTTGATGTCTCCAATTATAACTATAGAATTACCAATATCTTTTTTTAGTTTTATCTTATTTTGCTTCATAGTTTTCTAAAGCAAATAAATACTCTAAGAAGGGAGGTCAGCAATCTATATTCATGAATAAACCTGTCTAAAGTTTAGTCAAGTCGAAGGTTGTGTTAAGGCCATCTTGGTCAGTAGGTAGTATCACTTATTTCCTTCAGAATGATTGGCCTTATTTTCTATTATTTTTATATAAAAGAGCCCAAATACCATTGCCTTTCTCTTACTAAAATTAGAACATACTCTTAGCTACAGCCAACATTTAGATAAAGGCATTGTGATACTTTATCCTTAAAAAAAGGAGTCTTCTAAGAGTTTAGTAAGTATCATATAATGAAGACAAAATATTTAAGAACTGTTATTCATGTACATAACACACTTAAGATTTAACAGCATTTTTGGTGGTTGACAGGCTTAGGAAATATGCCAAAATTTCTAGCTTGAATCACTGTCTTCTAGGCTTTATTCTTAGAGGAATTTTTAAAGCACTCCAATAAAAACACTGAGCACTTAGGCCTTCCATGAACCACACAGTAATGGATGCTCAAATAGTCCTTATGCTTGTGTAAGCAAGAGAAGAGAGATCATAAAGAATGTGGCAAAAAGTAAGGCTGAATTTCTGTGTCACCAAGCAGATGTTTAGCATCTTGGAACAGGATTATTGTTTTTTTTTTTTTCTTTTCTTTTCTTTT